>NC_045608.1:27783272-27892748 GCF_009762305.2 Zalophus californianus | reverse complement strand
GGAACTCTGGGGAAGATAAAACCTTAATCTTAAGGACCAGTTCAAGCTGGTCATGGATTGGTGATGGCTCCAGTACAGGGCTGAAGAAATCCAAATGCCAGGTAATTCTGAATATCTGGTAACATAATCACTGTGCAATACATTCTGTGCTTGGCTTTCTGGAGTTCATTAGTGACCTGGAAAAAAAAAATTAATGTCACAGTCCCAATCATGGTGTAGGAGACCTACCCATTCTATGCACCTGGGTAGTACCATCAGAAAAATCCATCTGACATCAGGATGGTCCAGGAGAGCTGGGTGGTGTCAGGGGGGCTCTGAGTTCAGCAGGGGGCACGGCTGAGCTTGTCCAGAAGGGACAGGGCTCTGGCTAAGCCAACGAGGAAAATACTCTACTGAGTGTTGCATAACTGACCAAGCAGTGTCCTCAGTGAAGTGAGACTTTCTGCATGTTGGGTCCCCAGAAACCACATGAGTACTCAGCACTGACTCACACCCCTGCATCAAATTTCATCCTCCATCACCATGAGTTGTCATCCTGGCCTACGTCCAGGCAGGGATAGATGGACAGTCAAACACAGGGACAGATTTGTATGAAGATACCTGGCCTATGAGGGCAAATGGTCATAGGATCAGTGACACCTGTGGGTGGGAGTGTCAGATTTCCAAATACTTGTCCTCTGCAAGCAGAGTCTGGGGGCTTCAGCATGGCCAGGATTCCTCTGCCCTTCACAAATCTCAATCCATAGAAAGGCGTTCCATGAGGACACTAGTGGAAAGATTTTGAGGGCATGAACCTGCAGGGACAGCAGATGTGAGGTAAGTAATATGTACAGTATGTCAGCTGCCCCGGTTAGCGAGAGAGCCCCTGAGCCCTCAGAAAGTGGGGTGGGGGGAAGGGGGGGGGTCACTGCACACATTGCCTTGGGACTCGCTGCTACCTTAGCCCAGGGCAGGAGGGGTGCATGGGCATGTCCTTCAGGGATTGAAAGCACAGCCCAAGGGCAGCACTTGGCTGCATCAAGCAGCATCACCATGGAACATCTGGACAGCTGCTGTCTGTCCTTCTCACTGTGAGGGGCTCCTGGTGCCCTGGTTCTCCCTCATCCAGCTTCCCACTTCTCCCATTCAGCGCTGGCTCCTACTTGCCCCTAGACAGTCCTCAGGGACGGTAATTCAGTAATGCGGACCCATGAGAATGACCGGGACAATCAGCAGGGTTGTCTCAGGGCTCCTTCTAGTGGTCAGGAATCCTTGTGGAAACCATGGTGTCCCTGCTCATCCTCGATGAACTACGCAATACATGCAGCTTCCTTATGAACAATACCCATAGATGGTATTTATGACTGTTCTGTTTCTCCTCATTTGCTTCATCATTTTGTAGTGATGGATGAGAACAGATACATACATCTTCAGATGTTTCAATTATCCTTTCTAATTGTTCTGTTTCCCCTTAATTTTCAGGTCCTCTTCATCTCAAAATTTCATACATATAGTTACACATTAACTACTTTTTCAGGAATAACTTTGTTTAATAAATATCACTGAATTTAATATGAATATATGTCTGATGTTGCTTAAGTCTCTGAACACAGATGATTATAAAGGGAAAAAAATGATCATGAAAATTTCATTAAACAATTTACTAACAATTCAGAAATGAGCAATCACCTTTTTAATTGAATAATGGGACGAACTCCAAATTTGTGGCTTCTCGTTCATCTATTACTCTGGGAATTGTATGCTGTTCCTAAATCCATCATCACATCCACAACCACCCTTCTCATTCTTTCTGTTCCCTAGCAACTGCACAGGGAAAGGGTTTTTTATAACGTTCACACAAATGTTCACACAAATGTCTTCAGGGGAAAGTGTCATTCTTACTTCAGAGTATGAAGCACGTGCTTTTGTTTTTTTCTTCATTTTGTGTGTGTGTGATCTTTGGATAAATCTCCTAATTTGATGTTAGCATGGTTAATTTTCCCCTGAAAATGTTCACCTATAGAGGAGAGAGGGGAGAGGGGTGGGGGGTAGGGGGTGACTGGGTGATAGGTATTAAGGAGGGCACGTGTTGGGATGAGCGCTGGGTGTTATACACAACTAATGAATTGTCTAACACTACAACAAAAACTTATGATGTACTCTAGGGTGGCTATCTGATCATAATGGAAAAAAAAAAAAAAGAACTTCACTTACCATCGTAGCATCGAGCTGCCAGATGTTTGAACTCTCTGTGAGCGTCTGTGCTTTAGCTCCATTTACTTTCTGCATCGGCTAGAAATGTTTCCTAACGTGTCAGAAAAGCCAAAGAGAGGTTATTTTTTAGGTGTGGGATTAAAAAAAAAATCATGTAAATTGATTGCAAATACTCCTTCACATTATGCCATGTTAAAATAAGAATGTTCAACTGTCAGATTGCAGAAGAAACCTGTACTAGAAATCAGAACGTGGATGTATAAATAGAGACAGGGACGTGGTGACCTGCAGAAACCAGCTGGGCTCTCAGGGCTTTGGGCCTTGTGAGGTGTGCGCCCTGTGACCAGCAGGGGGTGCTGTGGGCCCAGACGGTGGCTGACCCTCCGCGGAGGCTCAGGAGGGAGTTTCACTCAATGAAGCCTGGGACAGGAGCCTGGGTCTTGTGTTCCCTGAGGCGGCTCAGCTGCTGTGTCTTCTCCTGTCTGGCAGACTCCCCAGAGCAGGGACCTGTCCTGTCAGCAGGTGCGTCCTCCCAGGGCTCTCCCCAGGGGTGAGGCCAACCCCCATCCTCCTCAGTGTGTCTGTGAGCTGAGCTCCAGCACCAGGGCTCAGGGAGGGGCTGGGCAGTCACTGGGTGGACTCCGTTTGCATGGACAGCCCCTCCTGGGGCAGAGGGTGGAGGAGAAAAGGAGGCCTGGGGCAGCCCAGCCCACTGTGGGGACCTGGGTCTGTGTCACCATGGCCTGGATTCCTGTCCTTCTTGTTTTGCTTTCTCATGGCACCGTAGGGACAGGCCTCAGGGACACAAGACAGCCCTACAGCTGGTGTCAGCTCCTCAGTCACAGAGTCTGAGAAACTTTACACTTGTCCCTGCCCATGAGACCTGTGTCTGCGCTCACCCCTCTCGGCCCCTGCTGACCCGGCCGCCCTCCCTCTCTGCAGCTCTGGAAGCAACTGAGGGACTCACCTGCACCCTGAGCAGGGACATCGGTGTGGGCGGCTCTGACAGCTACTGGATCCAGCAGCGGCCAGGGAGCCCTCCCCGGGATCTGCTGAGGTTCTCCTCAGACTCCGAGAAACACCAGGGCTCCGGGGTCCCCGGCCGCTTCTCGGGCTCCAAAGAAGCCTCGGCCAAGGCGGGGCTTCTGCGCGTCTCGGGGCTGCAGGCTGAGGCCGAGGCGGACTATCACTGAGCTGTAGTTCTTGGCAGTGGGCGCAGCTACCGCTCCTCACCGCGTCTCAGGCAACGAGGAAGTGAGACGGAAACCCTTGGGCCCTTCTCTCTGGTCCTTTTCATCGAGAAGCTTCTGTGGGGCTTCCTGTCAGGTGTATGTCAGTGGCGCTAAGCACAGTGACAGAGACACATGAGGGGGGTGACAAAGTCCTGGGGCCCAAGGGTCCAAGCGGTGACACGTGTCCAGAGGTGCTTAATCCCTTCACTGGTGACAGCAGTAGAACACATTCCCGGGGATTCGGGCATGAGATGGGGCCCCGATGGAACTCTGTCCTTTCCTTACACACGGTGCCCAAGGAGCCTCTAAAATGTAAAACAGAATGTCTATTAATACTAATACATATTCACATCACTAAGATATTTTCCCTTGTAAGACGTGTGGAACAGAAGATGAAATCCATCCAGATGGCAGCACACAACATCATACTATGTTTTAGGAATCATTACACATGTATGTATATTCTCTTCTAAGATTTTATTTTTAAGTAATGTCAACACCCAGCGTGGGTTGTCAACCCTGAGATGAAGAGTCAAATGCTCCAGGGACTGAGCCAGCCAGGCCCCCTCTAGATGCATATGTTTGCTTATCCCAGCCCCCAGGCTGTGCTTTTTGCCTCCAAATGAGAAAGCCAATTAAAGAGATGAACTTTTCTGAGGAGCCTCCCCTCCATAACAGAGATTTCACGCCAAAGCAGTGTTTGTTTGCCTGGAACTGGCAGTGAGTCTGGAGTTCAGAACCCACATTGTCTGAATGCCCTGCTTTTAACATAAAATGCGGTCTCTGGGTCAGGTATGTAAAAAGCCCTGCAGCTCGGCTCAAAGGTGCTCACACCTTGTGTGATTGTTGTTGTTTCTTTCTGTTTGGTTTTTCCTCTCATTTTAAAATCAAACAAACCATCCAGTGGAGCCAGGGAACCCCCAGGGCCTCTCCAATGGGTGGGAATGTATTTCCTGTAAAATAAAGGCAGAGCATATGTATCTATTTTACTACACTTGGCCTCACTTTGCATCACAAAGGAGAAGGAGGAAGAGAGCCCTAATCAATGACTCACACAATATCATCTATCCTTCCAGATCCTGTTCCTTGAGGTCTGGAGTCTCTGGAGCCCCCTCTCCAGAGACCCCATGTCCTCCTTTCCCAAGACCACCATGCAGTCCCTGCTTCTGTGCCCCAGGACCCCTGGGCTGGCCTTTGCTGCCACGGACAGACCCCCAGACCTGGGGAGAGGAACGGGAGGGATGGAGCTGAGGGGTGAGGTCTTTGGGCATCAGCTCCTGGATCCACAGGACTGGGGAGAATGAATGAATCCACACTTGTTAAAAGAGTGCTTCTCTGCATGGGTCCCAGAGCGGCCTGGGGGACCTCTCCTTGTCTCCCTCCCTTTCTCCACAGGATCCAGCCACAGGGCTCTCAGGCACACACCAGGCTCTGCTGAGATATTTCTGGGTGCCAGCTAATCCCTCCTAAGGGCCCTGAAGGGGATGAGCATTTACGACCACCTTCCGCCTGGGAGGAGCTGGACTCTCAGCTGTGACCACAGGGATTCACTGCCATGATGGCACCTGCCCTGTGTCCTCCACACACATTGACTGTCACCTCTCCCTGCTGGTTCTGTTGTCCTGTCCTCACTCAGGGGAGCCCCTTCTTCTTTGCAGTCTCCAAACCTGACAGCCAAGACTCCTGTTTTATTCCCTCTGTCCTTCCCCTCACAGATACAGGAAGACATGGGTCCTATGGGACCCTCTCCTCAGCGTGTCTGACATGTTCCTTCCTTGTTTTCCCATTTACTTCCCTGCCATGGATTCCTCACACGCGTGCACGCTCCTCTTGTCTGATGTGAGTCTCGTGTAGCCATAAGATGTCTGGTCATGCACGCAGTCTAGTGTGTGTGACATCTTCCCTGCCAGGTCTCCACTGCCCACGGAGAGTGATTTGCTCGGGTGTCGGCCCCACAGCCCACTGCACCCACCCCTCCCCTGGGGTCACTGTCACATGTCACTCTGCTCACGTGAGAGTCTGTGTGTCTGCTGTCCCACTTGGCCTGTGTCACTAACAAAGAAGGGAGAGGATAAGAATGATATTGCAAGCCTCCTCTGTAGCAGCTGAATTTTAGTATAAAGCCAAAGTTCTGTGCGTTCGTAGACATATTTTATTTTTATACTTAGTGGTGGTGGTGGTGCTCACAAGAGAGGTCCTCATAGGAACTGAAGGCCATTATAGAGGCAACACACTCTTTCTGTATCTTTAAAGTTCAACCTGTAGTTATTTTATCACATCTACAAGCCCATACAATTGAACAATGACATCAAAGACTTAGGGTCTTTCATGTAATTGGTCCAGTTGTATAGTCAGCTAATTCAGTGCTTCAAAAGTTTAAACTCTGTATATTAGTTTTTCTTAACTGAGTAAATTATTTTACAGAATTAGTCATCCTTATTCCTGAAATAGTAATTAAAATGAAATACATTAAACTTATATGTGTGGAACCAAATAATGCACATCAACTAAGTAAGATTTTAATTGACAACATATCTAAAATAGTCAGTTATGCAATTTAAAATTGGATTTTCAAAGCATGTCTCTCTATACTGTATTACAGCAAATATTTCAGAAGATACTTAAGTGTACATAACCCTTCTCATCACAGAAATAGTAACTCAAATATTTGATTTTTCTCCACCTGTCTGCTATGCATTTCTAATTGTCCTGGGGTTGACCAGCAGGCTCCTCCCACGGTGAAGGTCAGCAGGGGACCAGGTGTGACACTGACACCTGTTGCCTGGCACCTGCAGCTGTCAAGTTCCAGAATAATTCTTTTCCTTCCCAGTCAGTGCCCTGAGCCCCTTGTGAATGGCACTGAGTTGTGTGCTTCACACATAACAAGAGGTGGCTCTGCCATCCAGTCGCCAGATCTGTCAGCTATGGGGTCTGCCCGTGCCGTCTGCACACGTCTGAGGACACGTGAAGGTGCTGTGAACTAGAGGCTCTTTCCCAGGCTCCAGGCACCTCGTGCAGCCACTCGAGGGCTGAGAGTGACATGTGGCTGCAGCCTGGCTCCCATCTTACAGGGGACTGACGTCCGTGTGCATGAAGATGGTTTAAAGCTCACACTTACGTACCATCTCTGCCATGGAAGCAAATGGCAGCACCCACATTACTTTGCAACTGAGCTTCTCTTCAGTGATTTACTCCATGCAGTGGGTTTCATGGTGGGAAGACATCTGGGTTTATTGTTGTAGAAATGATAATATTTAGTGGTTTTGAAGGATTATTCCATTTATGGCATAATTCACACTTCTTATACTTTATAATGCCTATAGATAAAAGTTTTAAATTCTAGTACAATTAATGGATTGACTTTGTACAGACAGTTCTTGTGGTCATAAGTAGGAACCACATGATGTGCACTTTTGTGCAGTTGACATCCATCTCGACATGCCTTACTAGAGAGTCAGAATGGACCCATGTCTTTAGTTTGCACTGGCAAGTCAGACAGGATGTCAGCCTCCATGGGCTCCTTTCCACACCTCCTTCTGCACCTGATATGGATATGAAGATCCTGAAGCCAAGAACCATGCTGGGGACAGTGGTGGCAGCATCTCCATGCCCTGGCCAGTTCCTGTCATGACACAGCCCCTCTCTGTCTCCTGTCAGCTGAGTCCTCAGCGGTGCTATGGACACACGTGGCAAATCTTCTGTCTCCCAGGAGAGGCCAAGGCCTCCTCAGCATGACTAGGGAGCACTCAGATTGGGTCCTAACCAGGGACCTCACTCAGGGACAAAAGGTCAAGGCTGAAGTCGCTAAGAGATCAAATACCTTTCAGGACCCTTACTGGGTGCTCTGATTGTCGCCCATTCCCTATGGGGCTGGCACCTCTCACTCTGAAAGTCACACAATGAGCTCCGTGGACACCTACAGAAGTCGAGCATGTCAAGAGCACAATGGTTAGACACCTGGAAAACCTAAATCAGATGGTCCATGAGCTTGAGCTGGTCAGCGGGAGAGGAGAACTGTTGACTTTGAGAGGTCACACTCCTTGGCCCCCAAATGTGGGGAGACAGTGGTGTTGGCTCTGGGCCTCTAGGGCCCATGGGGGAGAGCCTCCTGGAGATGCTTTAAATCCTGCTCCTTTAAATTAGGCCTGTGATCAATCACGGGGCTGTTGTTCTTTGAGTTATTGTTAATAAATACACCCATTGCTGTGTTGAACATGCTTGTCCTATGTGAGTGTGGATAGGGTCCTCTGTGTCAGCAGTGAGTGCAGACTGCATAGCTGTTTCTCACTAGGGCCTTGCTTTCTCTGACAGATTACAAACTCTTGTGGATCACCTGTGGTCTTGCTTTGATCACAAAATCTTCTCAGAGGAAGCACGTGCTACTTGTGGACAAGGGCCCATGCTCACCCTGCTCCTTAGTCTCCCATTCTGCCTCCCTGACCAGCAGTATTCCAAGAATGGCTTCTAATCCACGTCAGCATGGGGGGCAGCTGACCACATGGAGGCTTGTGGAGGGAGAGCAGCTTCAATAAGAGGTAAGGATGTTGCGGCCCCTCAGTTTCTGATGAAAGGAGCCCAGGTGAAAATCCTTCCCCATTTTGTTAATAAGAAGCCCAGTCAGAGCATGCACAGCCTCTGGGAAATCACTGGGACTCACTGAGGACAATGCCCTGAGCCCAGAGTTTGCAGAGGAGGCGTCTGAGGCAGTGGGGATTTGACTTAGGAGGGGCAGAGAGCATGGGGATCAAGGCTGCCCCCACACTGAGCAGACAGAAACCAGCTGGGCTCTCAGGGCTTTGGCCCATGAGGAGGTGTTTGCCTTGAGACCGAAGGGGCTGCTGTGGGCCTGTTCTGTGGTCCTTACAGAGCTTCCTCAGAGAGGACCTTTCAAACAAAGGAGCCTGTACTTGCAGGCTGGGTCCTGTGCTCTCTGATGGGGACTCAGCAGTCTCCAGAGGGCTTTGTCTCCAGAACAACTCTTAACACTCTTAACACTTAACTGGGATCCGCTGATGAGACTGTAAATGTAAACCCCACCCCCACCCCAATGCACACTGCCCAACATGGTCTGATCTGTCCTTGAAGTCCCCTTAGGAATTCAGGCAACCCTGTATATTTAAAAGGTCTGCAGAGAGGAAAATGGCAGTTGTTCCTTACTCAGATTTTGGAAAAATGGTTTCCTTTCATGGTTCTCAAGCTGTCCTCCAAATCAACCCTGCCATCACCAAGAAACTGACACCTCAGTTCATCTCCAACAAAACAGCAGGGATTGCAAAACTAGGGGTCCAGGGGGGGGAGCAAGATGGCGGAGGAGTAGGAGACCTAGATTTCGTCTGGTCTCAGGAATTCAGCTGAATAGGGATCAAACCATTCTGAACACCTACGAACTCAACAGGAGATCGAACAGGAGAGTAGCAACAACTCTCTGAACAGAGAAGCGACCACTTACTGGAAGGTAGGACGTGCGGAGAAGTGAATCCGAGGCGATATTCGGGAGGATAGACGGCGGGGGAGGGGCCTCCGCCGGCCGCTTCTGGCAAGTGCTAGAGCCACGGAGCACAAAATCGGACCTTTTAAAAGTTGGCTCGGCGGAGGGACGTCGCTGCAGTGGCTAAGCGGGGGGTGGAATCCTCCCGGGACAGTGTGGTCTCAGGACCCTTGGGTCACAGAGAGACCGGGGGTGCCTGAGTGCGGCAGAGCTCCAGGTATCAGAGCAGGGAAGCCGGCTGCAGATACGGAGCAGAGTCGCGGGCTCTCAGCTCGGGGTTGCCATAAAACTGTGATCTGCGGCCCAGTCGGGGCACGGCTCCCCCAGCAGGGGACCCAACAAGCAGCAGATCCGGGGAGACTCCCCTTCCTTCCCGGGGAGGAGCGGTGCGGGAACGCACTGCAGGGATCTGCTGGGTTTGGAGACTCCGAGCGGGGTCGGGTGCCAGAGATAGCAACGCTCGATCACAGGCCGGGTGAGCACGGAGTGCGGCCAGAGACCGGGGACACGGGAGTGACTGCTTTTTCTCTGGGGGCGCACTGAGGAGTGGGGCCCCAAGTTCCCGGCTCCTCCCGGGCGGAAACTGGGAGGCCGCCATTTTCTCGCCCTGGTCCTCCAAAGCTGTACCGAGAGCTTGCAGGGAACAAAAGCTCCTGAGAGCAAACTGGAGCAGCTTCCTTAGCCCGGACCGACAAGGGCGGGGGCAATTCCGCCTCCGGCAAAGATATTGGGAAACCACGGCAACAGGCCCCTCCCCCAGAAGATCAGCACAAACAGCCAGCAAGCCAAGACCAAGTTGATCGATCAATGGAGAATAGGAGAACTCCAGCGCTAGGGGAATACTGCACATAGATTCATGGCTTCTTTTTTTTTTTTTTTTTTACCATGATTCATTATTTCATCAAAGTTAATTTTTGTTGACTTTTTTATTTTTCTTTTTCCCTTTTTCAACCAACATCTTATAAAATCCCTTTTTTTAAAAAGAAAAAAACATTTTTATTTTTTTTTTCATTTTTAGAGTCATATTTTTATCCCTTCATAGTAGTTTATCCTTGTTTTTGGCATATATATATAAGTTGTTCTCTCTTTAAAATTTTGAGGTACAGTTTCTTCTAACAGATCAAAATATACCCTAAACCACTAGTGTATGGCTTTGTTCTAGTCTCCTGCCTGATCACATTCTCTCCCTTTTTCCTTTTTTTTTTTTTTTCCTTAAATCTTCTTTCTTTTTTCAAACAACTTATCTTACCAAGTCCTTTTATAAAATCTTTTATAATTTTCATCTTTACAGTCATCTTCCATCCCTTCATTGTATCAAACCCTTATTTTGTACATATATGTCTTTCTTCCTTTAAAATTTTTAGGAGGCACTTTTTTCTAACAGACAAAAATACTGCCCAAAATCTAGTGTGTGGCACTGATCTATGCACTAGCCAGATCATATTTGATCATATTCTGCCTTTTTTGAAATGATTTGTTTTTGTTTTTATCTTTTTTTTTCTTTTTTTTTTTCTTTTTCTCTTTCTTTTTCTTTCCTTCCCTTTCTTTTCCCCTGGTTTCAGGTCTTTTCTGATTTGTATACAGTATATTTGCTTGGGGACGTTGTAAACCTGTTAGCCTTTTGTTCTCTCATTCATCTATTCTCCTCTGACAAAATGACAAGGACGAAAGAAATCACCTCAGCAAAAAGAACAAGAGGTAGTACCGTCAGCCAGGGACCTACTCAATACGGACATTAGTACGATGTCGGACCTAGAGTTCAGAATCATGACTTTAAGATACTAGCTGGGCTTGAAAAAAGCGTGGAAGTTATTAGAGAAAACCCTTTCTGAGAAATAAAAGAACTAAAATCTAACCAAATCGAAATCAAAAAGGCTATTGATGAGGTGCAATCAAAAATGGGGGCACTAAATGCTAGGATAAATGAGGCAGAAGAGCGAATCAGCGATATAGAAGACCAAATGATGGAAAATAAAGAGGCTGAGAAAAGAGAGAGAAACAACTACAGGATCACGAGGGCAGAATTCGAGAGATAAGTGATACGATAAGACGAAACAACATTAGAATAATTGGGATCCCAGAAGAAGAAGAGAGAGAGAGAGGGGCAGAAGGTATATTGGAGCAAATTATAGCAGAGAACTTCCCTAATGTGAGGAAGGAAACAGGCATTAAAATCCAGGAGGCACAGAGAACCCCTCTCAAAATCAATAAAAATAGGTCAACACCCCGACATCTAATAGTAAAACTTACGAGTCTCAGAGACAAAGAGAAAATCCTGAAAGCAGCTCGGGAGAAGAGATATGTAACCTACAATGGTAGAAACATTAGATTGGCAACAGACCTATCCACAGAGACCTGGCAGGCCAGAAAGGACTGGCAAGATATCTTCAGAGCACTAACGAGAAAAATATGCAGCCAAGAATACTATATCCAGCTAGGCTATCATTGAAAATAGAAGGAGAGATAAAAAGCTTCCAGAACAAACAAAAACTAAAGGAATTTGCAAAACACGAAACCAGCCCTCCAAGAAATATTGAGAGGGGTCCTCTAAGCAAAGAGAGAACCTAAAAGCAGCAAAGAGCAGAAACGAACACAGACAACAGACAGTTAACAGTCACCTTACAGGTAATACAATGGCACTAAATTCATACCTTTCAATAGTTACCCTGAATGTAAATGGGCTAAATGCCCCAATCAAAAGACACAGGGCTATCAGATTGGATTAAAAAACAAGACCCATCCATATGCTGTCTGCAAGAGACTCATTTTACACCCAAAGACACCCCCAGATTGAAAGTGAGGGGGTGGAAAACCATTTACCATGCTAAAGGACACCAAAAGAAAAGCTGGGGTGGCAATCCTTATATCAGACAAACTAGATTTTATTTCCTTGTTGATCTTTTGCTTAGAGGATCTGTCCATTTCAGTCAGGGGGGTGTTAAAGTCCCCCAATATTATTGTTTTGTTGTCAATGTGTTTCTTTGCTTTTGTTATTAATTGCCTTATATAATTGGCTGCTCCCATGTTCGGGGCATAGATATTTACAATTGTTAGATCTTCTTGTTGGATAGACCCTTATAGTAGGATATAGTGTCCTTCCTCATCTCTTATTACAGTCTTTGTTTTAAAATCTAGTTTGTCTGATATAAGGATTGCCACCCCAGCTTTCTTTTGGTGTCCATTAGCATGGTAAATGGTTTTCCACCCCCTCACTTTCAATCTGGGGGTGTCTTTGGGTCTAAAAATGAGTCTCTTGCAGACAGCATATGGATGGGTCTTGTTTTTTAATCCAATCTGATAGCCTGTGTCTTTTGATTGGGGCATTGAGCCCATTTACATTCAGGGTAACTATTGAAAGGTATGAATTTAGTGCCATTTTATTGCCTGTAAGGTGGCTGTTAACTGTCTGTTGTCTGTGTTCGTTTCTGTTCTTTGCTGCTTTTAGGTTCTCTCTTTGCTTAGAGGACCCCTCTCAATATTTCTTGGAGGGCTGGTTTCGTGTTTGCAAATTCCTTTAGTTTTTGTTTGTCCTGGAAGCTTTTTATCTCTCCTTCAATTTTCAATGATAGCCTAGCTGGATATAGTATTCTTGGCTGCGTATTTTTCTCGTTTAGTGCTCTGAAGATATCCTGCCAGTCCTTTCTGGCCTGCCAGGTCTCTGTGGATAGGTCTGTTGCCAAACTAATAATTCTACCATTGTAGGTTACATATCTCTTCTCCCGATCTGCTTTCATGATTTTCTCTTTGTCTCTGAGACTCGTAAGTTTTACTATTAGATGTTGGGGTGTTGACCTATTTTTATTGATTTTGAGAGGGGTTCTCTGTGTCTCCTGGATTTTGATGCCTGTTTCCTTCCCCACATTAGGGAAGTTCTCTGCTATTATTTGCTCCAATATACCTTTTGCCCCTCTCTCTCTTTCTTCTTCTTCTGGGATCCCAATTATTCTAATGTTGTTTTGTGATATCGTATCCCTTATCTCTCGAATTCTGCCCTCGTGATCCTGTAGTTGTTTCTCTCTCTTTTTCTCAGCCTCTTTGTTTTCCATCATTTGGTCTTCTATATCGCTGATTCTTTCTTCTGCCTCATTTATCCTAGCAGTTAGTGCCCCCATTTTTGATTGCACCTCATTAATAGCCTTTTTGATTTTGACTTGGTTAGATTTTAGTTCTTTTGTTTCTCCAGAAAGGGTTTCTCTAATAACTTCCACACTTTTTACAAGCCCAGCTAGTATCTTTAAAGTCATGATTCTGAACTCTAGGTCTGACATCATACTGATGTCAGTATTGAGTAGTTCCCTGGCAGACGGTACTACCTCGTGTTCTTTTTGCTGAGGTGATTTTTTTCATCTTGTGATTTTGTCCAGAGGAGAAGAGATGAATGAGAGAACAGAATGCTAACAGTTTAACAATGTCTTCAGCAAATATACTCTATACAAATCAGAAAAGACCTGAAACCAGGGGACAAGAAAGGGAAAGAAAGAAGAGAGAAAAAAAGAAATAAAAAGAAAAAAGAAAGAGATAAAAAAAACAGAAACAGAACAAAACAAAACAAAACAAAAACAGAATATGATCAAATATGATCAGGCTAGTGCATAGATCAGTGCCACCCACTAGCTTTTGGGCATATTTTGGTCTGTTAGAATAAAGTGCCTGCTAAAATTTTAAAGGAAGAATGTCTTATATATACAAAATAAGGGCTGATACAATGAAGGGATTGCAAATGACTGTAAAGATGAAAATTATAAAAGATTTTATAAAGGGAATTGATAAAGTAAGATGTTGTTTTTTAAAAAGAAAGAAGATTTAAAAAGAAAAAAAAAGAAAAATAAGAAAAGAAAAGGGAGAGAATGTAATCAGGCAGGAGAATAGAACAAAGCCATACACTAGTGATTTAGGGTATATTTTGGTCTGTTAGAAGAAATTGTATCTCGAAATTTTAAAGAGAGAACTATATATATATATATGCGCCAAAAATAAGGGTAACTACTATGAAGGATAAAAATATGACTCTAAAAATGAAACATCAAAAATGTTTTTTTAAAAAGGGATCGATAAGATGTTGTTTGAAAAAGGGAAAAAGAAAAATTCAAAAAACAAAACAGTTAAAAAATTAACTTTGAAAAACTAATGAATTATGGTTAAAAAAAAGTCATGAATTCTATGTGCAGTATTCCCCTAGCGCTGGAGTTCTCCCGTTCTCCTTGATCGGTAAACTTGGTCTTGGCTTGCTGGCTGTTTGTGCTGATCTTCTGGGGGAGGGGCCTGTTGCCGTGGTTTCCAAATATCTTTGCCGGAGGCGGAATTGCCCCGCCCTTGTGAGTCCAGGCTAAGCAAGCTGCCTCAGATTGCTCTCAGGAGCTTTTGTTCCCTGCAAGCTCTTGGTACAGCTTTGGAGGACCAGGGTGAAAATGGTGGCCTCCCAATCTCCGCCTGGAGGAGCTGAGAACTCGGGGCTGCGCTCCTCAGTGCACCCCCCAGAGAAAAGCAGTCACTCCCGTCTCCCTGGTCTCCGGCCGCACTCCGTGCTCACCCGGCCTGTGACCGAGCATTTCTATCTCTGGCACCCGACCCCATGTGGAGTCTCCAAACCCAGCAGATCCCTGCGGTGCGCTCCTGCGCCGCTCCTCCCAGGGGAGGAAGGGGAGTCTCCCCGGTTCTGCCGCTTGTTGGGTCCCTGCTGGAGGAGCAGTGGCCCGACTGTGTCGCCGGTCACAGTTTATGGCAACCCCGAGCTGAGAGCCCGCGCCTCGGTTCCGTCTCTGCAGCCGGCTTCCCCGCTCCAATACCTGGGAGCTCTGGCGCACTCAGGCACCCCCGGTCTTTTCTGTGACCCCAACGGTCCTGAGACCACACTGTCCCGCGAGGGTTCCACCCCCCGCTTAGCCACTGGAGCGACGTCCCTTAGCGGAGCCAACTTCTAAATGTTCCAATTTTGTGCTCCGCGGCTCTAGCACTTGCCAGAAGCGGCCGACGGAGGACCCTTCCCCCGCCGTCTATCCTCCCGAATATCGCCTCGGATTCACTTCTCCGCACGTCCTACCTTCCAGAAAGTGGTTGCTTTTCTGTTCAGAGTGTTGTTACTGTTCTTATCTTCGATCTCCTGTTGAGTTCGTAGGTGTTCAGAATGGTTTGATCCCTATTCAGCTGAATTCCTGAGACCAGACGAAATCCAGGTCTCCTACTCCTCCGCCATCTTGCTCTGCCCCCAGCCAGTTGCTTTCTCACTGGCAGCTTCATATTCATTCTGCACTGAACTAGATGTGCTCATGTTGACTCGATCACTAAGGCCTCTAGTGACACTGTCGTAGGATGGTGGGAAAGATGTGGTAGATGCAGTTTCAGATTTGTCTGGGAGTGTGCAATTTTCATTTGCCATGAATACAATAAAGGCTTCACCTAGGGGTGACACAGCCTCCTCCTCAGCCCTGGGCACACCTGGGAGGTTGGAGATTGTCATGGATTGGTGTAACACAAAGCTCTGATAGGCCTTTTGAATGACAGTAGCTGAAATATCTTCCTGCTTCCACTGCAGGGTGCTTGCTATTGGTTCATAGGATTTTTTTGAAACATTAGTTGCCATAAACTTCTCTTCAATATTTGCCTTCAGAGAATCCAACTCCCCAGATTCTCCCAGAACATTTCTAGTGAAGGCAAAAAGAATGTCCAGTGAATCTTATCTCCAGGGACCAAGGGTAGGTCCATCTGGATTAATATATTCCGACTGGGTTTTGGGATTTGCAGGGGCCTGAAAGTGTGTCTGCAAAGTCTGAGAGGGGAGAAAATGTAATAAACTGAGTGGCCTCTGGGTCAAACTTTTCCCAGTCTCATAGAACATGTCAAAGTCATCCTCACTCAAAGGTTCGCTACTCTCCTGCATGGCCACATTGAAGTTCTCCAGAATCATGGCAATGTATATGTTGTCCATGATGGGGAAGGAGATGATGATGTACATGGTGAAGAAAAGGATGCCCATGGCTGGGTTCCCACAGTTCCCCCAGGAGCCATTGCTGTTGGGCAGATTGGAGTCCCAGAAAGGGGGTCCTGTGTTGAAGATAGGGCTGAGGAGCCCATCCCAGCCAGCTGGTGTGGTGGTCTGGAAGAGGCACAGCATGCTGTTGGTCAAGGTCTGGGAAGTTGAACATGTTGTTGATGCCAGCCTCCCCCGCCTACATGGGGAAGCTGACTATGCCGAAGATGGAGTAGACAAACATGACAAGGAAGAGCAGCAGCCCTATGTTGAAGAGAGCAGGCAGGGGCAACATGAGGGCAGTGTGCGGATTCCCTTGGCTGCTTGTATCAGCCTGAGGATGCGACCAATTTGGGCCAGGTGGATGACTCGGAAGAGCATTGGGGAGAAGTCATTTTCGAGTGAGGTAAGAATTGCAGAAAATACAGGCCTTTAGAAGAGGGGGGATGATCTAATCAGTACTTGCAAGCATGAGCCCTGACAAAGCTGGCTGCCATCACTGTCCCCATCTCTGCTCTGTATGGATCTCCATGTGAGTATTTGTATTCAAGGACTCTGGGCCTTCTGAACCTTGCACAGTGGCTGGCATAAAGTAGGGGCTCAGCACGTGCTCATTGCATAAGTTTTTCCTCTCTCAAGGTAAGACCCACGCTTCCCACCATGTTCTTATCTTTCTTCTCTCCACCTGGAACATCTTCTTCTTAGTCAGCCTCCATGGTCAAAGCCCTATCTTCCGCAGCCTAGTTTAACTGGAAGCGACTGCACCTTTTTCCACACGTACACAGCCCTTGTCTGGTTCTCTCTATGACACAGGCCCTTACTCTTCCCTGAGAATTCAGCCTTGGGACATGCCTTTTCGTCCACCTTTTTCCTGGTCCTGTGCTCTGTGAAGGCCAGGATCCCCTGTGATTCATCTCCCCATCTCCTATTGTGAAGATTGACTCAGTTCCTGTACATGGTCCTGTGGATCATTGTACAGAGCCTGGTGTTAATTATAAGGTGGCCTGAAGAGTCGGGCAACTTGCTGACAACTAAAGCAGACAGGCTTTGAATGGCCAGCTGTCTGCATAATGGCTTTTATTTGTTTCTTTCATCTCCGGCTGTGTTTGAACTCTATGTTAGGGCCTGGAGACGGGCTTATTTAGGGTCAGTTATGGCCCTCCCACCCCCCCAACTATGAACAAAGTTGGGAAGATGAAGAATGTAAAAGTCTCCCTATATGATATCTAACTTGAAGATTTGTGAAGCTTGAATCTTGGGGCCGCGGATGTCTATTGGGACCACGAAAGATTAGATGAAGCTTTAGGTCAGACAGGATTCAAAATCTCTCAGGACAAATGGTGAGGAGTGTAGTGGCAAGCTCTCTCTCCTTGCCAGGGTTCCCTTGACGCTCTTCCCCTACCTGCCTTTTGTCATATGAATATGGGTGGTCAGAGTACTGTGTTGGAAGGAGGAAGGAAACAGGAAGAGATTTGGGAAGTAATTATAATATTGTATTATAAAATCTTTATGAAAGCCCCTCTCTTAAAGCAAGTTTAACTGGGGTATTTTTCCACAGAGTGGGGTATGTGTCTATATAATCTACTAAGATTCTGCAGCCAACCAGTCTACATAATATTTCAAGGTAGTATGAGTCTTCATACTTATAACAATTAGATACTCAATCCATGTCTTGTGACTGGGAAGGAAGAAAGTGAGAGGGGGAGGGCAGAAGGGTGAAGAGGTGGGTTCTTTCGCTTGTTTTCCAGCTGTCTCTATGACTGATTTCTAACCAGTGGATGGTGTTGCTGTGCAGGTCATAGGAACTGGTAGTTAAGGTGTCCCCATCATAGAATGGAGTACTTTGAGTGTATTTTATTTCTATAGTGTTGCTAAGGGAAGTCACATAAGCAAGCTCTCTTCTCTACTGTAAAGTCAAAATGACCTTTAGAGTTTCTCACTTGGAAGCAAACAAACAAAACAAACGTCCCACAAAAAACCAGCAGCAACAGGAAAACAAAACAAAACAGAAAACAAAAATAAACATAAAGCTCCCAAACAAATAAACACAACCCAAGGCTGTGTTTCAGCACCAGGGTGGGGAGTTTGATGAAGTGCTGCCAAGTTGTATTTAGATGCTGTTAGCTCTTGATGGTAAATCAATGGAAAATTAAAATCTACAGCTATGCTCTGACATGAAAATTAAACAGGTCATGATATAACAGGTCAGGATATATTTATAATGCAAAATAAACCTGGTGCACTGTCATTTGGGCTTTGCAGGGCTAAACATCACCTCAACCACAAGAAGACTAAGGACCATTCTCTTGGTTGTTGGTAGAAGGCAGCTAGTTCATTAGAAGGACATTAGCTTGGTCTAAATTTCAGCTCTACCCTTTACAAACTGTCTGACTTTGCATAACTTTCTTAATCTGTAAGGCTCAGATTTTAAATGTATAAAATGAAGATAATACACACACCCTCAGAGAGCTGTTGTGAAGATCCAAGGAGCCCAGCCCAGTCCTTAGAAGTCAGCAAGCACTCAACTGTGGTGGCTCCATTCCCCACTTTAGCTTCTGACCTTATGCGTTTTCTCGGAACACTCATTGGCCCCCAAATACTGTGCCTATCATTCAAACACCCAGACTAGGCCCTAAGAGCATTGATCTCTTGGCATTGATCTTTGACTTGTTTATCACTCACATTCCCTAAGTGGACAGGTATATAATGATTTTACTGCAGATCTTTTGACTTAAGAATCTCCTTTGAACACTCTTAGTCCTTTGCTCACTCTTCTGGCAACCATCTCCTTTCCAGAAAGTATTTAATGACTCACCTCACCTCATACCACCCATTCTCCTCTTGAAGAGCATCAAGATAAGGCCCTCTGGAAGTTCCATCATCTTATATCTCTGGAGGAGTGCCTGACTGTCCCCATCAGCCCCAAAGTTCAGGCAATGGGCTACACACACAGTAGGTGCCTAAAAACACTTTGTGACAGCAATGGAAAAATGCCAATGGAAACTCTCCATTTCACAGAGAGGGCAGGGGCATTTTAAATCTGTCACTCTTGGAAAGCAGCAAATACTGGGCTCCTCTAACATATAATGTATATTAAAAAAGTTTGTTGTTGTCCTCTTGGTTTTGGAAACAAAACAAAACAAACAGCCCGAACAACCCCAAGCAGAGTCTGGGCTTCCCCACCACCTGTAAGCCCACTTACTCCAATCGAGAGGACCACGACAATCAAGTGAAACACATTCCAGCCGTTGGTAAAATAGTAATGCTGCAAGGCGAACATCTTCATGACACACTTGCCCATGAAGAACTGATTGATTTTGTTAAGGGTTTTTGTCTTTTCTTCGCTCTGTTCATCAGTCTCCACCATCACGGTGATCATTTGAGGCAGATGAGGACCATTATGACAATGTCAAAAAGCTTGTCTGGTCACAATGTCAAAGACAAAGCCCTGGTACTTGCTCTGAGAAAACAAGAGATGGTCCATCAGGGCCTTTCTGGCCAACATACAACAAGTGGCATCTGGAGAGGCTGCATTCTCCATAGATGGCTTTCTAAAATCTGTCTCTCATCTTCCTCATACCACATCCAAACAGAAGCCAAGTCCTGTCCTTATTCCTTCCAAAATCTTATTCTTAGTTGATTCTCCTTCAATGCCTCAATTCAAGTCCTTGGTGCCTTTCCCACCCCCTTGAAGTCACCAGGTACTTTTTCCTCAGTGGTGCACCATTATCAAGCTCTTCCCATCCCATCTCTTGGCTATCTAAATCCCAGTAGTCCTGAGTGATCCATTTTTCTTAAGCCCCTTCCAGGGAGATCTCCCTAATCACCTATCACATCACACCACATTGCCTATTTCCTCTCTCCTCCCACAGCCTTTGTAGTCCATCTTGAGTTCTAGCATTTCATGTGTGCTTTCGCTTCTTCTCTGCTAGATAGCGAGCTCCTTGAGGATGGGGCCATGTCTTATTTTTTTTTAAAGATTTTATTTATTTATTTGACAGAGAGATAGAGAGCACAAGTAGGCAGAGGGAGAGGGAGAAGCAGGCTCTCCACCAAGCAGGGAGCCAGACGTGGGGCTCGATCCCAGGACCCCAGGATCATGACCTGAGCGGAAGGCAGTCGCTTAACTGACTGAGCCACCCAGGCGCCCCAGCCATGTGTTATTTAACATTGTGTTCCCATAGTGCCTGCAGAGCGTGAGTTCAAGAATTGCAAATTCAGTGGCTGCTCATTCTCCCCCCACCCCAGGTACTCCAGGGCAAGAGGGTAGGCCTGGAGTCCTTCTTGTTTCCCACTGTAACGTCCAGACCTTTGCTCCTCCTGAATCTTGCAAAACCCTTCCTCCTTTGAAGCTTGTGTCATCTAGGTAGTTCGCCTTCACCTCTTCTTCATTGCTGCCACTTACCAACCTCCTGGTCCTTCGGCGTCATTACTGAGGAGTGAGGCTTTTGGCCTGACTTCCACTCTTGGCTACTACCTCTTGGTTCCTTAGCTAAATCTCTCATGACCTAGCTGTTCCTAGCATAAAGAGAAACAGAAATCTTCCTTAACCTTACATCTCCCTCCAGCTACCAACCTACTTCTCCCCCCACTTTCATGGCCAATATCTTGAAGGCATTTGTGCAATCACTGTTCCCCCCTCACTCCCCAATTCACCTCCAAATGGCTTTTGTCCCCATCCTGCCACTGAGATGGTTCTCGTTAAGATCACCAATGACATCCAGAATGTAAGTCCAAGGACACCTGTTCGGCATTGCTTGCCACACCTGCCACCTTGAAACTTTCCTTTCTTAGTCTCCATCATGCCTTACTTCCCTGGTTCTTTTCTTGCCTTTCTGGATATTCTGTTTTGAGTCTTCTTTATGCAACCCTTAGATGTTAGAGTACCTCAACGCTCAGTCCTAGGCACCCTTTGCTCTTCACCCCATTCTTTCTCTCTGAGGAATCTCTACAACCTGTGAATTGGTACGTGTGCGATTTTCGCTAATTTTTTAATAGATTTTTTTTAATATTGTATGTTAGTCACCATTACGTACATCATTAGTTTTGATGTAGTCTTCCATGATTCATTGTTTGCATATAACACCCATTTTTTTCCTATGTCACAGGATTAGTCTCTTCAAGGGCAGGGAACTTTGTATGTGTTGCTCACTGGCTCTATCCCCCGGGTGTCTGCTGAGTATGTGGCATGCAGTAGATGCTCAAAAAATAGATTAATGAATGGATGACAGAAGGACAGCTCTGAATTACTCACACCTCAAATAAAATTAGAAGGCCACTCTATTCTATACAACAGGCACTTACTGAATGTATACGATGTGCCGGACTCTGCATGAGTGGGAACAGGAGGACCCTGTCATGAATCGTCATCAGGGGAGCTCACAGGACCTGCAAAGCAGACATGGGGGAGAAGGCTGTGACAGAGGCTGGGTCTTGCTTTCTGTTTCTGGTGGGGAGAGGTTGCTACCCTGTGGGTTAGAGCAAAGAATCAGACCCAAGTGGGTCTGGCTTCTGGGGCATATACTGCTGGCCCATGTCTTTCTGGAGTGGGAGGGGGATTGAAGAGCCACTAATAAATTCCATTTCATCGCTGAAAACAGTGAAAAAATAAAGGACCGTTTGTGACCACACAACTTCTAATTAAACAGAGCAGGTGACAACATTACTAAGTTGTAGGCATTGAGTTTGCCCTGGATATTTGGATCCTGGGGAATGGAGCAGCTTGCTGGCTGCTCTTGGCTTAACCTGTGGGCAGGGTTCACTTCTTTGCAACTCTCAGTGCTCTCAGAGATGATGAAGTGATGATGTGATATCCTAGAGCCTATTATTTTCCTATAAAGTGAAGTATGTGAAAAACTGCTTTTATAATTGTCTATAGCAGGGGATGTTAGAGAATAAATTTCCCAGTCTTGTGGAAGCTGTAGTCTTTGCTATGGATGAAGCATACAATTTAGAACTTGAGCTTTGCCAGTGGTGAGGAGGAGTGTGTGTGAGTGTGTGTGTGTGTGTGTGTGTGTGTGTGTGTGTGTGTGTATCCCAGGTTGACCCTGCTGTGAAATGGCACCCATGCACCTGTGGGTCAGAACTCCTGTATCAATGCTCAGCTTATGTGACCAGCTTAACCTCTTGGGACTGCTAAGGGAAAAAGATGAGCATTCCAGGGCCAATAATCTAGTGAAAAGAGAGCTGGATCTGGAAGTGGGGGATTTCTCTTTTTGCTTGTGTTTCTTACTTGGCTCTGGACTTTGAGGAAGGCAGATGATCAGGCTTGTCCCACTGGGTGGTGGGTGCCAAGATGTTGTCTGCCATATGGATGCTGGCCAGGAGCAAGGATGGGGCCAAGACTTGTGGGCCCTGGAGATCAGCCAAATGAAGTTACTGCTTGGGCCCCTGCTCTGCTAATTTCCCCTTTGGGACCCCTAAGACTTCAAAGTCTTGTTTAAATGTTCCAGACTTGCATCAGCTATGATAAGGGGAACAAAGGGGAAAAAAGTGTTGCTATGCTTGGAACAGAGTATTAAGGAGAGAGCCACATTCCTCCACTAAAGCTAGGACAGTATTGATAGTTAATTAGTAATTCACACCCCTTCCCACCCAAAGGGATGATGAATCTCAGAAACACAGTTGGGCTGTGAGGTCTCACTTCCTTATCCATGTGGCGAGCCTCCCCCATTGCCAACCTTGGAAGGTCTTGGTTATGGCTTGATTAGGAGAAATGGTGATTTTGTCATAGGTCTTCCTACCCAACCATTGACTTCCACTCCGACTGTGGTGCCTGAAATTTCAACATTAGGTTCCTACCTTTGTATTAAGATAGTGTTCCTCTCAGGGTCCCTTTTTGAAATGCAGCTCATCCTATCCCATGAAATTGTCCTCCTTGAGAGGAGGAAGCTATGGTGGCCTGGGGGATTAGTTGATAAAAGGGGAGAATCTGAGATGTTGATAGAGAGATTTGAGCAGTGTGTAGGGCAAGGTACTAACAATTGTCATGATTTTGCCAAGGGATGTCCCTAGCACAGACTCCTTACTGTCTGGTTCAAGTGTAGATTGAGCATCAGTCCAGCCACCAGTGAAGGCCAGCAGGGACCCAGCTGCTTGTTTCTCTGTAAGTCTCAGACTTGATGCTGATTGGCTGGGCTCAGCCATTTACCTACATCTTTTCTTTCTGAGCTTGTTCCTGCCCATTGGACTGCCTGACAGAGGGGTACTCCCTGAGGCTTAAGGCTCACGCAACCCCAGATATCTTGATTTGATGGGGGATTTGGAAGGAAATCTCTGCCCCTACAGAGGTCTGAACATCCGATCACCCCTCATTATAACACTTATCAGAATTGACCATAGGGATACATTCATGACCACTGTTTCCAAGTAAAGTATATCCAAAGGTCATAGCATTTTTTTTCTCCCGTAAATGTTTTCAAGACTATGTGCTTATGAAGTTTTTTAGTACTTATGCAAACCCCATGCCTTGATTTAGAAATCCTAATGCCTTGGCCAATAGAATATATGTCTCCTTAATTCTAGGGAAAGTTCCTCTCCTATGTTGTAGGTCCTTAGGCTTTGCCCTGATGGTGGTGGTGGTGGTGGTGGTGGTGGTGGTGGTGGTGGAGAGTCCAATGGCATAAGCACCTGTACTTTTCTTCACAGATACTGCATCTTAACCACAGAAAGGTTATATAAACGGATAAGATGGCAATTCCATTCTGACGGCTCAGAAATTCTTGGAAGAAGTTCCATTGTACATTTCCTACATAGCAATACTCCCACTCTCAAACCTGTTCATCCACTCTCAATGGAAGCCAACTAGAGGTTTGACATTTTCTATCTTCTGGTGGAGGACTGAGAAGAACTGAGGTGATAATATGTATGGTTTGAGTGTTGCATTTCATCGGGGAATAAAAGGGCAAATCTCTTAGGGTTTTTGGGAATAAAGGAATTGAAGTGGAGTATAGCCCTAAGTTTTGGTCAATCTTTAAACACAACAATGGGATAACTTTGGGTTCCTATTTACCATGACCATGATGGGGACCACGATCCCAGGGGCTTGGGTATTGGCCATTTCCTGTCTGTCTACTGTAGGCATGGGGTGGAATGTAGGGTGAGGCTGGAGATTCATTGCAACCTAGATCGTGATGCATAACCACACAAACGCTTCATCTCAGGGCTCTTACCACCTCTAGTATCATTTAGCTTAACCTGCTCCCAATCCTGTGATTGAACCCTAAACTGGTTGGGGAATTCAGTACTTCACTAAACAGGTCTATTTGGAGTAACTGTGGGAGATATATTCACTCCAGAAGACCAAAGTTCCTTCTTTTAGACTTCTCATTCCTTGGGCCTGGGACTCTCATTACATCATCCCCAAATTCAACCCAGATTTCCCCCTTCACAGAGAGCACTGGCCAACCCCTACACACCACTGGAATAAGCTATCAGTTGGATTTCCAGACACATTCTGCTTCAGGGAACTCTGGGGCTCAGCAGAGGTCATGGGATGGGCTTCTGGGGCTTCTTGGAACCCAGCTTCTTCATGGCATTGTAGTACTTCTTTTGCTCCTCTGTCATGAAGATGTCCTGGCCCCCTAACAGGAGAGGATAACACACACCACTGTTTTTAAAGCAACAAAAACTCCCAAGAATACCAAAATCAGAGCATGCTGGAGAAGAAGAACATATCTATCTTCTCCCTTCTCTGAAGAACGACATTCAAGGACAGAATCAAGCAGTGTCCTGCCCAGGTGGCACAACAAGTGACAGAGTGGGTGGGAATGAGCCCCAGCTCTGACTCCCTGCCTGAGTCTCTGGCGCAAAGCCTGTTTATTTCTCTCCTGCAGGAACCCAGAGGTATTGCATGGGCAGAGGGTGGGAAGACTTTGGGAGTAGAACCTAAGGAGAAGGTAAATATCAGTTTAAATCTGAGCTTTGCTCCTCAAAGCAAAAAGAGAGCCTAAAAGCAGCATATATCAGAAAGGAACACAGACAATATACAGTAACAGTCACCTTACAGGCAATAAAATTGCACTAAATTCATACCTTTCAATAGTTACCCTGAATGTAAATGGGCTCAATGCCCCAATCAAAAGACACAGGCTATCAGATTGGATTAAAAAACAAGACCCATCCATATGCTGTCTGCAAGAGACTCATTTTAGACCCAAAGACACCCCCCAGATTGAAAGTGAGGGGGTGGAAAACCATTTACCATGCTAATGGACACCAAAAGAAAGCTGGGGTGGCAATCCTTATATCAGACAAATATGATTTTAAAACAAAGACTGTAATAAGAGATGAAGAAGGACACTATATCCTACTTAAAGGGTCTATCCAACAAGAAGATCTAACAATTGTAATATCTATACCCCTAACGTGAGAGCAGCCAATTATATAAGGCAATTAATAACAAAAGCAAAAGAAACACATTGACAAAAATACAATAATACTGGGGGACTTTAACACCCCCTCACTGAAATGGACAGATCATCTAAGCAAAAGATCAACAAGGAAATAAAGACTTTAAATGACACACTGGACCAAATGGACTTCACAGACATATTCAGAACATTTCCATCCCAAAGCAACGGAATACACATTCTTCTCTAGTGCCCATGGAACATTCTCCACAATTGATCACATCCTAGGTCACAAATCAGGTCTCAACCACTACCAAAAGATTGGGATTATTCCCTACATATTTTCAGACCACAATGCTTTGAAACTAGAACTCAATCACAAGAGGAAAGTCAGAAAGAACTCAAATACATGGAGGCTAAAGAGCGTCCTACTAAAGAATGAATGGGTCAACCAGGAAATTAAAGAAGAATTAAAAAAAATTCATGGAAACCAATGCAAATGAAAACACAACTGTCCAAAATCTTTGGGATACAGCAAAGGCAGTCCTGAGAGGAAAGTATATAGCAATACAAGCCTTTCTCAAGAAACAACAAAGGTCTCAAATACACAACCTAACCCTACACCTAAAGGAAATGGAGAAAGAACAGCAAATAAAGCCTAAACCCAGCAGGAGAAGAGATATAATAAAGATCAGACCAGAAATCAATGACATAAAAACCAAAAGAACAGTAGAACAGATCAACGAAACTAGGAGCTGGTTCTTTGAAAGAATTCACAAGATTGATAAACCCCTGGCCAAACTTATCAAAAAGAAAAGAGAAATGACCCAAATCAACAAAATCATGAATAAAAGAGGAAAGATTAAAACCAACACCAAAGACATACAAACAATTATAAGAACATATTATGAGCAACTCTATGCCAGCAAAAGAGATAACCTGGAAGAAATGGGTGCATTCCTAGAGATGTATCAACTACCAAAATTGAACTAGGAAGAAATAGAAAACCTGAACAGACCTATAGCCACTAAGGAAATTGAAGCAGTCATCAAAAATCTCCCAACAAACAAAAGCCCAGGGCCAGATGGCTTCCCAGGGGAATTCTATCAGACATTTAAAGAAGAATTAATACCTATTCTCCTGAAACTGTTCCAAAAAATAGAAATGGAAGGAGAACTTCCAAACTCATTTTATGAGGCCACCATTCCCTTGATCCCAAAACCAGACAAAGACCCCATCAAAAAGGAGAATTACAGACCAATATCCTTGATGAACATGGATGCAAAAATTCTCACCAAAATACTAGCCAATAGGATCCAACAGTACATTAAAAGATTATTCTCCATGACCAAGTGGGATTTATCCCTGGGCTGCAAGCCTGGTTCAACATCCGCAAATCAACCAATGTGATACAATACATTAACAAAAGAAAGAACAAGAATCATATGATCCTCTCAATAGATTCAGAAAAAGCATTTGACAAAGTAGAGCCTCCTTTCTTGATCAGAACTCTTCAGAGTATAGGGATAGAGGGTACATACCTCAATATCATAAAAGCCATCTACGAAAACCCTACAGCGAATATCATTCTCAATGGGGAAAAGCTGAGATCTTTTCCCCTAAGGTCAGGAACGCGGCAGGAATGTCCACTCTCACCACTGCTATTCAACGTAGTATTAGAAGTCCTAGCCACAGCAATCAGACAACAAAAAGAAATCAAAGGCATCCAAATCGGCAAAGAGGAAGTCAAACTCTCACTCTTTGCAGATGATATGATACTGTATGTGGAAAACCCAAAAGACTCCACCCCAAAATGGCTGGAACTCATACAGGAATTCAGTCAAGTAGCAGGATATAAAATCAAGGCATAGAAATCAGTGGCATTCCTATACACCAACAACAAGACAGAAGAGAGACAAATCAAGGAGTCAATCCCATTTACAATGGCACCCAAAACCATAAGATACCTAGGAATAAATTTAACCAAAGAGGCAAAGGATCTGTACTCAGAAAACTCTAAAATACTCATGAAAGAAATTGAAAAAGACACAAAGAAATGGAAAAACGTTCCATGCTCATGGATTGGAAGAACAAACATTGTGAAGATGTCAGTGCTACCTAGAGCAATCTACACAATCAATGCAATCCCCATCAAAATACCATCCACCTTTTTTCAAAGAAACGGAACAAATAATCCTAAAATTTGTATGGAACCAGAAGAGACCCCGAATAGCCAGAGGAATCTTGAAAAAGAAAAGCAAACCTGGCGGCATCACAATTCCGGACTTCCAGCTCTATTACAGAGCTGTCATCATCAAGACAGTATGGTACTGGCACAAAAACAGACACATAGATCAATGGAACAGAATCGAGAGCCCAGAAATGGACCCTCAACTCTATGGTCAACTCATCTTTGACAAAGCAGGAAAGAATGTCCAATGGCAAAAAGACAGTCTCTTCAACAAATGGTGTTGGGA
Source organism: Zalophus californianus (assembly GCF_009762305.2). Lineage (NCBI taxonomy): Eukaryota > Metazoa > Chordata > Mammalia > Carnivora > Otariidae > Zalophus > Zalophus californianus. The sequence goes on along the minus strand of NC_045608.1, from coordinate 27,865,041 downwards.
AAATTGGATAGCCACATGCAGAAGAATGAAACTGGACCATTTCCTTACACCACACACAAAAATAGACTCCAAATGGTTGAAAGACCTAAACGTGAGACAGGAGTCCATCAAAATCCTAAAGGAGAACACAGGCAGCAACCTCTTCGACCTCAGCCACAGCAACTTCTTCCTAGAAACATCACCAAAGGCAAGGGAAGCCATGGCAAAAATGAACTATTGGGATTTCATCAAGATAAAAAGCTTTTGCACAGCAAAAGAAACAGTCCACAAAACCAAGAGACAACGGACAGAATGGGAGAAGATATTTGCAACTGACATATCAGATAAAGGGCTAGTATCCAAAATCTATAAAGAACTAATCCAACTCAACACCCAAAGAACAAATAATCCAATCAAGAAATTGGCAGAAGACATGAACAGACATTTTTCCAAAGAAGACATCCAAATGGCCAACAGACACATGAAAAAGTGCTCAACATCGCTCGGCATCAGGGAAATCCAAATCAAAACCTCCATGAGATACCACCTCACAGCCGTCAGAATGGCTAAAATGAACAAGTCAGGGAACGACAGATGTTGGCGGGGATGTGGAGAAAGGGGAACCCTCCTACACTGTTGGTGGGAATGCAAGCTGGTGCAACCACTCTGGAAAACAGTATGGAGGTTCCCCAAAATAGTTGAAAATAGAGCTACCATACGATCCAGCAATTGCACTACTGGGTATTTACCCCAAAGATGCAAATGTAGGGATCCGAAGGGGTACGTGCACCCCAATGATTATAGCAGCAATGTCCACAATAGCCAAACTGTGGAAAAGCCAAGATGTCCATCGACAAATGAATGGATAAAGAAGAAGTGGTATAGATACACAATGGAATATTATGCAGCCATCAAAAGGAATGAGATCTTGCCGTTTGCAACGACGTGGATGGAACTGGAGGGTGTTATGCTGAGTGAAATAAGTCAATCAGAGAAAGACATGTATCATATGACCTCACTGATATGAGGAATTTCTAATCTCAGTAAACAAACTGAGTGTTGCTGGAGTGGTGGGGGGTGGGAGGGATGGGGTGGCTGGGTGATAGACATTGGGGAGGGTATGTGCTATGGTGAGCCCTGTCAATTGTACAAGACTGATGAATAACGGATCTGTACTTCTGAAACAAATAATGCAACATATGTTAAGAAAAAAGAAAAAGCAGAAGATAGCAGGAGGGGAAGAATGAAGGGGAGTAAATCGGAGGGGGAGACGAACCATGAGAGACGATGGACTCTGAAAAACAAACTGAGGGTTCTAGATGGATTAGCCTGGTGATGGGTATTAAAGAGGGCACATTCTGCGTGGAGCACTGGGTGTTACGCACAAACAATGAATCATGGAACACTACATCAAAAACTAATGATGTAATGTATGGTGATTAAGATAACAATAAAAAATTATAAAAAAAAAATCTGAGCCTTGCAACCAGCCTGATCATTTTAGTCAAATCCACTAGGCTTTGGGAATCATAGTTCCTGCCAGGGACAAGAGCTTCCCGAAGGGCCTTCTGCAGCAAAAACCTTGAGATCCAAACCGTTTGACCCCTTCCTGGAGAGGAGGAGCTAAGGACAGTTACTGCCTTATCCAAGGGGTCTTTGGAGAACTCTTGATCCATTTGCATTGCCCTCTGCTGTTACAATGCCAGAATTTCCACCATCAAAAATTCCTTCCTCCGGGAGACGAACCAGGAGAGATGATGGACTCTGAAAAACAAACTGAGGTTTCTGGAGGGGAGGAGGGTGGGGGGATGGGTTAGCCTGGTGATGGGTATTGAGGAGGGCACATTCTGCATGGAGCACTGGGTGTTATGAACAAACAATGAATCATGGAACAGTACACCAAAACAAATTATGTAATATATGGTGATTAACATAACAATAAATAAATTTAAAAAAAAGTCCTTCCTCCTTTAGTTTTGGGTTTTCTTTGAGGACTCTCCAGACCTCCTTCATTCAACCCTCCACCTTTCACTTCCTGGCATAATTTGAATTCTTCCCATTTCCATAGCATGTTTGTGTAACTGAGATCACTGCAAATGCTCAGGAAATAGGCTGAGATCTCTGGGATTTGAGAGGAGATTTTAAGAAAATCTGTGGATACAGAGAGCTTCCAGGGAGAGACATCTCAGTGCGACAGGGGGCAGAGGGTTGGGAGCACTGGGTAGGGCAACACTGAAAATTCTGGGCAAGGAGTCAGCAAATATAGTAGCCCCCCCAACTTCAACCCTGGTTTATCTCATTCTATCACCTAACATGGCCAACTCCCTGGCAAGGTCGTACTCAGTTGTCTCATCTATAAAATGGGAGAAGGGATTGCTTGAATGGTCTCAAAGCCCTCTAGGGTGCTGATGACATTGACCAGCACTTCACAGCTGTCTTGCTGAGTCCCTCTGAGGCAGAGAAGGGCTGCCCACTTCTTATGCTCAGAACTCTGGCCAAGGACTTCCTATAGGTGGGAAGACTATGCCATTTGACATTTATTTTGAATTATATTAGTATAATAGCTCAGTCTTAAACTAGTTGCTTCTTTTATTTTTTAAAATATTTCATTTATTTGAGAGAGAGAGAATGAGTGAGAGAGAGGGAGAGAGAGAGAGAGAGCACAAGCAGGGGGGAGGGGCAGAGGGAGAGGGAGAAGCAGACTCTCCACCGAGTGGGGAGCCCAAGGTGGCAGCTCGATCCCAGGACCCCAGGATCATGACCTGAGCCACAGTCAGACACTTAACCGACTGAGCCACCCAGGCACCTCTAAACTAGGTGCTTCTTGAACAGGCTTTTACTTTCCTCTCACCAGAATCTTATGTGTAGGTATTATTAACTCCACTGAATGGATGAGAAAGCTGAGGTGCAGAGAGTTTTTAGAAATTGCCAGGGTCAGCCACAGAGCAAGTGGTTGAATTGGGAATGCAAGCCCAGGTTTGTATGATGCCAAAACCAATCCTGGGCTCTCAGTGCTATGCTATGTGACTTATCCATAGGACCCTGTTTTTTCCTCTGGATCTCAGCTTACATTAGTTTAAAGTGGTGCTTTATCTACCTCAGAGGAATGGAGGGTGTTAAATGAAAGGATTAATAGAGGGTAACAAGAAAGCATTTTACACCTTTAATGCCCTAACATTTTAATGTAAACATGAGAGGTTATCTGGGATTCGGTTCCTATTCATCGGAGTCGGCATCCATGGAGGCAAAGGTCTTCCTCCCCATCCCAAGGAGGGTTGGGATTCTGCCAATACTGGAGCTCTGGCCCTTGCTGAGGCCTCCTGACTCGGTGCTTCTGGGAGTCAGAGCTCCAGACAGAGGCAGCAAGTGCTGGAGCCCTTTCTTTCCGTTGATATTTCCCAAGATCCCCTGGGACACACCCAGCACACCTGGTTCCAGCTGGAAGACCTGGGCACTCTGGGAGAGTGGAAGGGGACCCAGACAGAAGCGGGGATATTGTTGACACAGAGAAATGCAGCTCCTCCAGCAGCAGCCCCAGGACACCAGGCAGGGGTGAGGGCTGCAATCAGGGTGCAAAAGTGGGTATTGGTGTTAAAGGCCCAAACTGGGCTCCTGGTCAGGCACGAGGGCTAGGAATAGTGTTGTCTTTAGTCATGAAGTCAGGGGACAGGGAGTGGAAGATTCACGGAAACACCTGAGCCCGACTTATCTTTTTTTTTTCTGTTGATTGAAGTTGTCAATTATACCCCAACAAAGAGACTGAGTGTGACGAAGCCACCAAAAATGATGAAGATGATGAAGTATGAGTACATGTACACACTGTCCTCCCACTTGGGCTGCAAGTTCACCTGTGAACAGACAAGGTGAGGCATGGGGAGCAGGTGGGTGTGTGTTTGTGTTCATCCCTGAGACAAGAACCTGGGTGTGGGTGGGTGGTTTATTCGGGAGTCAGGAAGCAGGACTGAGGGAGGGGGAAGGTAAGCAGGAGAAAAGCCCAAAGGGGGGTGTTGATAAGCAGCCCATCACTGGGGGGCAACTGGTGTTCCATCCTGTTGGGTTTCTCCAATGAACTGTGTAGAACGCACCTCAGAATTGTACCTCTAAGGGATTGGGAAGCTGGAGAAAGAAGAATGAGAATGGATGGAAGGAAGGAGAGGACCAATAGGATTGATGGAAGAAGTCACGGTGGATTTAGAAAGGGAAAAGGAAGGGTGAATGGCTGCATAGATGGAATGAGGCATATGTGGAAGGAAGGGTGGATGGTCAGAAGGAGGAATTACGAGGAGGATGGATGGAATGACGGTGAGCATTGAAGGCAATCAGGACTTAAACAAGTGAGACGTATGGAGGTAAGAATGACTGTGCCCCTGATGGGGGTGTGGAGCCAGAATAAAACACTTTTCCTTCATTTATGAATAATTATTTTACATGCACAAAGTTATCACCTGTGACTCAGATTTCAAGCCTCACAGCTAATCCCTGCGGTACAGTGTCCTGATGCTGTCAGCACATTGGTATCAGGAAAGAAGAGAATTGAGTACACAGACCTGCTGTGGGGGACCTGCCAGCACAGGGGGCTGGGCAGAATGTTCTGTGCTGGACCCATCCAGCGTCAGGAGGCAAGCACTGAATACAGACACATTTCCTGATGCCTCTGATGTGTAGACCTTGGTGCTGGTGGCTGCTGGAGTGTGGGAGGCAGAGACGAACACAGCATGAGCTTCCCCCTGCCTGTGGGGACCCTCAGCAGTGCCACAGTGAGCAAGTCACTCAGGCAGCCATCCTGCAAAGCCAAGAGGGCAAAGACCTGGACAGAGACAGAGGATCGTCATGGGTAGGATGAGGGAGAGACCGACCACTCCTGGCTTTTGGGGGCTAGGAAGGCTCTTAGGAGATTTCACTGAGGATGGTCTCCTCACAGTGGTGAGGAACCACAGTCTAGCATGTGGGAGGCACTTGGTCAATCCCCTCATGCTGTGGTAAGTGGTCCCGGGTTAGTGTGAGTCTGAACACATGTGCTTCAACTCAGCATCTCTCCAGAGGGAACTCTGTCCCTTTTAGTGCCACTGGGGAGAAGCTGGTGGGGCAAGCTCAGGGATTCTCCATCTGGCTGCACACGTATTGGACAATGCCTAGGAGCTTTCATAAGATACTGATGCCTGGGCTCCACCCAGGACCAGAGAGATCTGAATCTCCGGGAGTAGCAGTGTTGGTTCATTGTATTTTTCAGAGCTCCCCAGGTGATTCTATAGTATAGCCAGGGCTGAGGACCACTGAATCAGCAGGTGGGAAGATTCTCTGGACTGTGCAGTCCTCGGCTCCCCTCGGTCCAGAAGCCCTGTCAAGGGATGCAAGGTCATGAGACCCTTGAGAGCCTCATGTGTCATCTTGCTTTGGACATAAAATACAGAGGGCAGTCAGTGTTTTTCTGGATGGAGGCCTAGGAACTAAGGACACACCTGAGCATCACCATGGTGCCAGAATCGTGTACTGTCTGATCTTACAATTCACCAGTGTGCAGGCTATTCTCAGAGACCTTGCTAAGTGCTCAAGACTTTGGAGTGGCCCATGAGGCGAGGCCCCCAGCTTCCTTGGTGCTAGCTGCAGCCATCCGCCAGAGGTGAGGACCCTAAACCCCATGTGTGCCAGTGAGTCACTCATGTTCACAATGAGGATGTCCAGCCAGCACCGGGCATTGGTGAAGTAATTTTTGAAGCCATAGGCCACCCATCTGAGCAGCATCTCAAATATAAAGATAAATGTAAACACCCTGCCAGTATATTCCAGCAAGGCCTTCACTGTGGGCTTCTGGTCAAGGTGATGGTCTTCAAAGGCCTGGAAGGAAGAAAGGGAGCAGAATGGTCATCTGCCTGGATCCACAGCACTGGTGCCCAGTGATAGGGAAAGACCCCACCAGCTCTGCCCTCAGCCCCTGGGAGGACTTTGGGAACCAGCTTCCCTGTATCATTTTTTTTTTTCTCTGCTTAGGGTGTATGCATGTAGGGTGGGGTTCAGAGGGATAGTGGAAGAGGTACTGTGACATACCAACCAGGACCCCATAGAGCCAACGGGACCTGCAGCCTGGCTTACTCTTTGCAGGGGAGCTGAAAGCAAGGGAGAAAGGAAACCTTCTCAAATTGGGGCTTGGCAGCAAACCAAAGTGATCCTAACAGCAACTTGGTTTAAAAATAAAAGCATCAAAGGATGTTCACAGGCAATTCACAAAAAATGAAAGTAAGAATTGCCCATGAACCTCTGAAAAAGAATGTTCTATCTCACTGGTAATTAAAAAAATTCAAATGAAAAGAAGATGCCATTTTTCTCTTACGAGATTTGTGAAGATAGAAAAGAACCAGGGCAAGGCCAGGGTGGCTGTGGCTGTGGGGAGTTGGCTCCTCTCACACCTGACTGGGGGCTGAAAACCAGGTCAGTCTTTTGGGAGACCAATTTGGCAAGAGGACTCAAAGGTTTTAGGAACCCACTGATTCTGCCTTCATGAATTTAGCCTAAGGACATTAGATGTTCTTGGTGCCCCCCCCGCCCCCCGAGGCTACGAGGTTGGCTGCTACCAGCTGGCGAATGTCCCCTTTTCCTGAGGACCTCCCTGAGCTGAAGGGAACTGCCTCCACCTGCAGAAATGCCGAGGAGGTTAAATGCCTGGTCTGGGGGCATCTGCAGCCAGTGACTGCCCCCTTTGCCTCAGGTGGGACTGCTCTGTGACACCCTGTATGCTCCATAGCTCCTGCGGCATCAGGCTGAGGTGGACTTCGTGGGAGCTGCGTCTTTGAGGTCCTCTCCTGGTCCTGCCTCCCTCACCTCAGAGCACGCCCTCCACAAGCCCAAGAATCCCTGCTTCAGATTCTGCTTCTAATCGGACCCAAGACAGGAAAGAAGCCAATGTCCTCAAAGGAGTGGGCATAGGCTATTCAATGCTTATTAGAAGGAAACACCGGACTTATTTACATAGATGGTGGTGCATTCCCGTAATGGAACGCACTGCAGCCGCTAAGTCAGATAGTAGGAGCATATTACTGTGAGAACTTACTGAGAAATTATAGAATGTATAAATGTGGTTTCAGTTTTGTAATATTTATGTATCATATGCATAAGAAAGATGGGAAGGAAGCATACCAAAATGTTTTCAAAGTAAGATTCTGAGTGATAGGAAAATGGGTGGTTTTTTTCTTTGCATCTTCCCATAATTTCCAAGTTTGGTTTTTTTGTTTTTTTTTTTTTGCACTTTACTTTGTCAGATGAAAACTCAATTTTTTTTAAGTACTCAAAGTAAAAGCACAAGGAAGATGACATTTGGTGCCAGCCTGTTCAGTCCCTTGGGGAAGGAGATGGGGAGGTGAGGGCCCAGCAGCTGGTGCTGATCTGTGCCCCCGCTGGGAGGGAGGGGAGCAGCTGGGGTGAGTGGAGTAGGGGAGCAGAGAGAAAGGAAGGAGCAGGGGAGCATGGAGAAGAGAAATGAGGAGAGGAGGCCCATGGGGAAGGACAGGAGCGGAGGAGGTAATGAGGGAAGCACCTTGTCAACAGCAGATGGGACTACTGTCCTCATCAAGGAGGACAGGAAGGGGAAAGGGAGGGAGAAATCAGCACCCAGTCCCCTCTTGCCGGGCGATGTGGCCGGTGCACCAGAGCTGTACAGAGCAGGCTAGGGCCAGGGACAATCGCCGCCCTGTGCCCAGCAGCGGGCCCCTTCGGATACTGCCACTCCCTCGCCCTCCCCCATGGTGGCAGAGCAGCCCTGTTCCCGGAGACACTCTTCGCCCTCGGCCTAGTGCCATTGCCCTCCTGGCCACCCCCCTGCCCCAGGTCGTGTGGGCCATACACTGAGCGGTTTGGGCACCTTCCTGGGATATCTGGTGTTTAAGTAGGTGCCCAGATATCCAGTAGATTGTTTTAAGGGAGTAAATGACACATGAAGAGCAAAACAAGTGAAAACACTTGGAGCCATGAGTCAGGATTGAGGGCTTCTCGTCCCCCCTCTAACTAAGTAGCTGAGACCCCATGTCTTTGGGCTGTGACTTCCTCATCCATAAGAAGCAGACAGCTGGGGATGACGAGTCCCCTCCTGTGTCCACAGCTACCTTGGTCCACTGGGAAGATTAGTTGAGATTGTGCAGGGAGCGTAAGCCATGGCGCAATCAGAAGCATCCTTCCTTGTCCTACAAAGCTGGCCATTCAGCAAGGGGCTAAGGAAGTGGCTCCTAAGTCGGAATTTCTATGCCTGTAAGGCCTTGTTATTTAAAGTATGGTCTTCGGAGCTTGTTGGAAATGCCAATTCTCAGGCCCCACCCCAAATCTGATTTAGGATCTGCCTTTTAACAAGCTCCCCAGGTAATTACATTTTGAGAAGTGCTGATACAATGATGTGCTGTGAGCTTTGAACAAGTGATATGGCATTTGCAAGGGCCTTGATAAGACAGAAGGATGGCAGTCTTTGCACGGGGCCTTCAGAGAAGGCCAGTATTTGGAAGGCCGGGGCTAGAAAGCCAGGGGTGTCGGGATCAAATGAGGGCAGAAGTAGGTTTTGCTGCTGACAAGGTGGGTAAATGTGGACAACTGCCTCAGGCCCTTTGAGTGTCTGTGCCCCCATCTATAAAGTGGGATGCACGCCCTCACTGCTTGAAATACTTGCAGCCAGGTTTAGCAGGCCGGGAGATGGGGACCACAATCACCACCCTCTCCCGCTGCTAAGAGGAGCCCGCGTGCTGGGGTGCAGCTCTCCTGCTGGCCATCGGCTGGGAGTTTTCAGGCTAGGACTCAGGGGAGCTCACTGCTCCAGCTCCAGGGCTTGGAATTGTGGGAGACCCGATCTGGAGGGCTTCGGGGCAGGGGCCCTGCCTCCCCTTACCAGAGACCCACTGCTGAGCAGGATCATGAAGATGATGAAGCTCTCAAACGAGCTGTGCTCCACGATGGGGTAGCAGGCCTTGCACACCTGCCAGCCCATGGCCCACGGAAACCTGCTGGCGTCCACTTTATAGCAGGGACATCGGCGAAGGCAGCCTGTGGAGAGAGATGACTGATGGCGAGGGGTGTCCCCCTGGGGAGGGGGGAGCTTTTTTGCTCTAGCCCCATTGGGAAAGCATTCTGCTGGGAACCCACTTGCCACCCCATAGGCAAGGAATTCTCTGGAATACAAGAGAAGCTTCACCCCCTCTCCAGCAGCCTCTCGACCCTGCCCTTCGGGGTGTGCCTCCCTACCATTGGTCTCACCCATTCTCCACTCCTCCCCGAGTACCGTCCTTCTTGGAGAGGATACTTGTGGCCCCTGTCCTATGCCCACCCATTTCTGGAAGCCCGACAAAGGCCGCGGGGCCTGGGCCTGGTGCTGCCTGAGGGGCTAGGCTCTGAGCCCGTGCTCACCTGAGGGGCCACCGCATGGCTGGGATGGGGCCTGGGGCCTGTCCAGTCCCGGGTTGTGTGGCACTGGAAACTCAAGGAAGTGTTGTTGCTTTTTAATGTATGGATTTTTATTATTGAAGCCACAATGACTTTCATAGTGTGAACTGTATGTATATCCCCTTATTGCAGGCAGATCTAGTGAGAACACAATGTGCCTCTCTATTCTAAACATGGAGGGAAGCCAAGAGTCAGATGTATTTTCTGCCTTTAGGACGAGGTGGGGTGCGTTCAGGGTGCCATGGCCGTGGACGGTCGTTCTGCCTTTCAGAGCTACACCAAAGGCTGGGGGACACAGGTGTGGCCTGGCCCTCCTCTGCGTCCTTTATGCCCCTAGACAAGAGTGTTTACCTTTTTCCCATTCAGCCTCAAGAGGCCTGGTTTATAAGTCTGAGGCGTTTTCGAGGGTGAGGAGGAAGGCCCAGCCCTGCTGGCCGCGTCTGACGTGGCCCCGCTCGGCTGCTGGGAGCGTGCTGTTTGTGTCTGATGCCGGCCCCTCTGGCTTGGGAAGGAGGCAGTGAGGGGCCCTGTGTGTCTGTCTCCCATGGACCCCAGGCCAGGGCCCCGGACACACAGGTGCCCAAGATGAGAGCTTGTGGAGCGGGATTCCTGCCCGAATGAATGTCAGTGTGAGGAGGCCTGTGGCCGCCACTTTACCTTCAGTGAAGCAGTCATCTGGTTCTTCAAGGCCATCTGCCAGCTCAGGGATCTTCCTCGGGATCTCCTCGGGATCCAGGCGGTCCAGTGTGTTGCCTTCTGAGGAGCTTGTCTCATCCCCTCCCTGCAGGGCAGAAGCCCAGGGCACTGAACTCAGCTCTCTGAGGGCCCCAGTGAGTCTGCACACGGTCACTACAGGTCCGCTTGGCCAAGGGCTCTCGAGATGCAGGGAGAGCCATCGGGGCTACCCATCCCCACAGCAATCCTTGTGTGTTTGGTGCCTCGCCAGCTGAGGCCCAGACCATGATGGATGCTCTCTAACGGAGCCCCAGAGGTTTAACAGTGCGAGGCTTTAAAACCTCCAGGCCCCTGATGGAGTGCTGGCGAGGGCCCAAGACACCATAATAACACACATAAAGACTCGCAGCTTCACTGGGCTTGAGTGTTTAATCGTGGAGCAATGGGCAGGGGCCCTGCTGCCTTCCTGCAGCTCCAGCCCTGTAATGTCTCCAGATGAATTCAATTAGGAGTTGAAAGTTGCTCTCATATTAGTAAACCTGATAGCTCGGCTTAATGGACCCCAAATGGTGGGGTGGGTCCCCATCTGTCACTGTCAGGGCCCTTCTCTGCTAGCCAGGGTCATGGACAAAAAATAACCAAACCAAACCAAACCAAACCAAACCCAAAACCAAAACCAATACTCAGCAGATGTGTACTGAAAACTGGAGTAGAGACAACTAGCCAGGGGAATCCTGAGAATGCACTGAAGGAAACATGAGAAGAAAACTTGTAGAAGGTGGCAATCCTCGTCCAGCAGGAACCAAGTGGTTTCTGTCCACCCCGGGGTCCCCCAACCCCATCTCAGCCCACCCTCTCCTCTCACCTGCTGTGGTCGACCCTGCCCAGGGGCACACAGCCAGTGGCTGACATTCCTCAAGCTGAAGGACGTGATTACTTGGGGCATGAATGATGTCTTCCTTACCCTTGCCCAGCCCGGTGCCTGTCACGGCGTCAGCGCTCAGAGGCTAGGTGTCAAGTTCAATTCCTGAATTTAATGCCGTGGTATTAACGATGCTAAAATCTTTCTAGATGCCTCTTCCTGTAGCGTGTTGTCTTCAAAGATGTGTCATAAAACCACCAAGTTTCCTTTTAGCCTCTTGTGAGACACTCCTAAACCCCAGTTTTGCTCCTGCCCACTCTGTGTAAGGCTGTCAGGACAGTACTCACACAGACTGCCTCTCCAGAGCACCAGAATGTTTTGGGCTGGAAAAAAGGATGTGGGGCAAAAGAGAGTGGGGCAGGGGGAGTCACAGGGAAGGACCTCCTCACCCCCAAGCGACTCTGACTTTCACTTGCTGGCTCACAACACACTTTCTCCGTGCATTGTCTCAGAGAAAACAAGTGTTCTCTTGTTCTTGGCTGTCATTTTCTGGGCACTTATTCCATCTCTGCAGGAATGAAACACTTGACAAGCAGCATCTCGTTTAAGCTTCAAAGGAATCCTACCAGGTAGGCATTACCATTCAGTTTCAGAGACGAAGACAAGGAGACTCAGAGAGGTGGAGGATCTCGTCCTCATCAACCCCTACCCCCCATCCTGCTGAACCCCCTTCTTTCCACTGAATCGTGCCTGACCAGCCCAGAGGTTAGGACAGACCTGAACACTACTCACAATGAGACATGAGGGTATGTGGGGTAACTGCAGTCTGAAATACCACTTCCCGAGCCACCCCATCCGCCAGCCCCTACCATCCCACCAGTCAGGGTCTGGCAGGCTGTTCAGCCTCTCCTGGAAGCTCACATACACTACCTCTGCAGGGGCCTGGGCAGCCGCCTCATCTTTCCCACTTCTCACCCATGTGGGAAGCCAGGTCCTCAGAGGACATTCCAGAGCCTGGGCTCCTGGCTGCCAGGTGGCCCTCACACCTCCCGACTTGCTGCAGCTTCTCCTGCTAGTGAGCGGAGGTCCCATCTGGGCACCTGTGCCTACCTTCCAGCTGACTGCTTCTCAGTTTGAAGACATCTTGCACCTCATAGTCCTGCCAGAGCTAAGGACCTAATCTCTGCAGCATACGTACATGCATCCATACCCACACACGCTTGTAAGACGTGAGCCCAGAGTTTCTCTAACCACGTCTGTTAACTCTCGACTCCATTCCTTACAAGCTATGTGGCTTGATGCAAATAAATTCAACCTGATCTCCATTTTGCCACCTGCAAAACTGAGAAGGCAAAATCGACTTTATTCAGTGCTTTTGATGACTAAATAGGTGAATGCTTGTATAAAACTTGGCATAAACTGCTTGCCTCAATAGATGTTAGCCATGACCATTATTACCTTGTGCAGAGGTCCAGAGCGGTAGCAAACTTGGCCATCGGATGTCCCCCAAGAATCCCAAAGTAACTGAAAATGCCTCTGAGTGGAGACAGTCATCACAGAGGTCATGTCCTTCATTCTCGGGATGGTGACGCCCTGTCCTCAGCTGTCACCCACACGTGTAAAATATGCATGTAAAATATGGCAGCTGATAATAGCAGCTGCTGGAACACAATGAGAAGCCTTTATTATGTTGAGTTACATTCTCTATATAGCCGCTTTGTTGAGAGCTTTTATCAGACGGGTTGTTGCATTTTGTCAAATGCTTTTTCTGCATCGGTGGAGATGATCATATGATTTTACCCTTTGTTTTGTTAATTGTACCTATTTCTTTGATTTGTGGATGTTGAACCCTCTTGCATCCCTGAAATAAATCTGACTTGTTCATACCTCTTCCTGTATTGTTGAATTTCATTTGCTGTTATTTTGTTGAGGATTTTTATATCTATGTTCATCACAGATACTGAGGTGTCATTTTCTTTTCTATGCGGTATCTTGGTAGGGTTTGGGCAATGCTGGCCCCCTAAAAGGAGTTGGGAAGCATTCCTTCCTCTTGTTTTTTGTGGGAAAAGTTTGAGAAGGATTGGTATTCCTTTTCTTTGAAAATTTGGTAGAATTCACCAGGCAAGTCATCTGGACTCCTGACTGTTGAGAGGTTTTTAATTACTCATTTCATTTCCCTACTGGTAATTGGTCTGTTCAGAATTTCTGTCTCTTCGTGATTCAGTCTTGGAAGGTTTGTATGTTTCTTGGAATTTATCCTTTTCTTTTGGATTGTCAAACTTGTTGGGGTGTAATTGTTCATAGTAGTCTCTTCTGAGCCTTTGTCTATGGTATCAATGGGGAACATCTCTTCATTTCTGATTATGTGTCCACATTCTTTTTTTTTTTTTGCCTTGAGTCTAGCTGAAATTGGTCAGCTTTTTTCTTTTCAAAGAACCAGCTCTTTTATTGATCTTTCTATTGTCTTCATAGTCAGTATTTGATTTATTTCTGTTTGATATGTTACTTCCTTTCTTCTACTAAATTGGGTCTTCCTTTGTTCTTTCTGTTTCCTTGAGGTGTGGAAAGTTAGGCCACTTATTTGAGATGATTCTTGTTCTTGATTTATGCCTGTATCACTATAATCTTCCTTCTTAGGACCACCTTCCTTTTTTTTTCCTTTCTATTTTTTTTTTTTTTTTAAGTAAACTCCAAGGGATGCCTGGGTGGGCTCAGTCGGTTTAGTGTCTGTCTTGGGCTCAAGTCGTGATGTTAGGTCTTGGGATGGAGCCTGCATAGGGTTCCCTGCTCAGTGGGTGGAGCATGATTTCCTTCTCCCACTTCATGCAGCTCCCCTTACTTGTGCTCAGTCTCTCTCTATCTTTCTCTTTCTGTCAAATAAATAAATGAAATATTTAGAAACAAATACATTGAACTCTGTGCCCAGTGTGGCACTCAAACTCACAACCACAAGATCAAGAGTCACAATGCTCCGCCGTCTAAGCCAGCCAAGTGTTGCATTTCTTGGAGCCCTTTGTGCTGCATTCCAGTAATTTTGCTCTGTTGTATTCCATTTTCATTTGTCTCAGAGTATTTCTTGGTTTCTCTGTGGTTTGCTCACAGACCCATTAGTTGTTCAGTAGCATGTTGTTTAATCTGCATGTTTGTGAATTTCCAGTTTTCTTCTTGTGATTGATTTCTCATTCCACACCACTGTGGTTGGAAAAGATGCTTGATTTCATCTCAGTCACCATTTTGGAAAATTCTAGGCTTCTTGATTTTATTGATGTGTCAAGTGGCCTAACATATGGTCTAGCTTGGAGAATGTTCTATGTGCACTTGAGAGGAATGGATCCCATGTGCTGCATTTGGACGGAGGCTTCTGTATGTATCTGTTAACTCCATCTACTTACCCTGTTGTCTGAGGCTGATGTTTCCTTATTGATCCTCTGTCTGGATGGTCTATCCATTGACATAAGTGAGGTATAAAAGTCCCCCATGGTATTGCTGCTGATTTCTCCTTTGAGGTTTGTTCATATATGTGCTACATATTTAGTTGCTCCTCTGTTGGGTAGGTAAATATTTACAAATGTTGCATCCTCTTTTTGGATTGATTCCTTGATCATTATGTAATGCCCTTCTTTGGCTCTTGTTACAACTGTTTGGATTTTTTTCCCCTCCTTTAGACTGAGAATCAGAAGATCATGTGTTACCTCTGCAGCCTTGAACAAAACACACCCCTTCTCTTAGTCTGTTTTTTTTTTATATAAAATAGAAACAATAAATTTGTTTCCTGGGATCATCTCATGACTCAAATAAGAGAATGTATATACATAAAAAATAAAAAGAGAATGTGCTTTGTAAACTATAGATAATGCCCAAATATGAAAAGTTATAATGCTTTTGATTATGCAACAGCCAAGTGTTCAGGATAAGATTTTTTTAGACATATATATATTTACTTTAGGAGAGAGAGCATGCACAGGCATGTGTTAGAGAGGGGAGGGGCAGGGGCAGAGGGAGAGATCGAATCCTCAGGCAGACTCCCTTCTGAGTGCAGAGGCCGATGTGGGGCTCTGTCCCAGGACCTTGGGATCATGACCTGAGCCAAAATCAAGAATCAGCTGCTTAAACGACTGTGCCACCCAGGCACCCCCAGAATAAGATTCTAAAAAATAATAATATTTATTGAGGGCTTACTGTTGTAGGAGTATTCTATGTGACCTCTATCTCATTTAATTCTAAAAACAATTTTTTCTTAAAGAAAATTTAAAAGCTATCCTAAAAGTAAATTTTCATATTATCCTCACAGCTGGGGAAACACAGGCACAAGAGAGGTTAAGTAGGGGCTTCTGGGTGGCTCATTCACTTAACCTTCTGCTTTTGGCTCAGGTCGTAATCCCAGGGTCCTGAGATTGAGCCCTATGTTGGGTTTCCTGCTCAGCAGGGAGTCTGCTCTCCCTCTGTCTCTCCGCCTGCCTTTGCCCACTCTCTGTATGTCTCTCTCTCACAGATAAATAATAAAATAATAAAAAGAAGTTATGTAACTTGCTCAATGTCATAGTAAATATTAGAACCAGATACAGACCCTGTTGTGTGACTCTGAAGTCTGTGTTCTTTCTTTTTTAAGTTTACCAAATATATACATAGCCCTCAAAATATTGTAGATTAAATTACTTTAGCCTTTCTCAAATCATTGTGCATTGGAAGATGCTATAATTCAGGTTACCTGGCTGGCTCGGTCAGTGTAGTATGAGACTCGATCTCACAGTTGTGAGTTTGAGCCACGCTGGGGCTACAGCTTACTTACCTAAAATAAAAACGTTGTAATTGGGCTTGTTTTCTTTTTCCTTTTAACCCCTTCACCATTTCTCCCACCTCCAGCCCCCCACCTCTGGCAATCACCCATCTGTTCTATCTGGGAGCTCAGTTTTTTTGTTTTTGTTTTGTTTGTTTAAGTTCCACAAATAAGTGATTTATAGCATTTGTCTTTCTCTGTCTGGCCTGTTTTACTTAGCATAATGCCTTAAAGATCCATCCATTGGGCAAGTGGAAAGATTTCATTCTTTATTCTGGCTGAGTAGTATTCCATTGGGTTTACCTCCAACAATTTCTTTATCCATTCATCCACTCATGGGCACTTAGGTTGTTTCTATATTTTCATTGTTGTAGATAACCCTGCAGTGAACACAGGGGTTTATATACCTGTTTCATTTAGTGTTTTCATTTTCTTCGGATAAATAGAAGGGGAATTGCTGGATCGTATGGTAGTTCTAGTTTTAATTTTTTAAAGGATCTTCTGTACTGTTTTCCATAGTGGCCACACCAATTTATACTCCCCAGTAAACAATGCACAAGAGTTTTCCTCTTCTTCACATCTTCACCAAGACTTGTTTGTTCCTTGTCTGTTTAATAATGGCCATTCTAACAGGTGTGAAGTGGTATCTCACTGTGGTTTTGATTTGCATTTCCCTGATGATTAATGATGTTGAGCGTCCTTTTTCATGTTCATGTTGACCCATCTGTATGTCTTCTTAGAAAAATGTCCATTTGGATGTGCCCATTTTTAAATTAGATAGTTTGTGGGGGGTTTTTTGTTTGTTTGCTTTTGTTTTGTGGTTTTGTTTTTGTTTTGTTGTTTTGCTTTTGAGTTGCATGAGTTCTTTATATTTTGGGTAGTAACCCCTTATCACATAAATGATTTGCAAATGTTTTCCCCATACAGTAGGTTGCCTTCTTATTTTGTTGATAGTTTCCATTGCTGTTGGAAGCTTTTTAGTTCGATGTAGTCCCACATTTTTTTTTTTTTTTTTTTTTTGGTTTTTACTTTTGGTATCTGGTTTAAAAAAATCATACAAAGACCTACGTCAAGGAGACTGTCTCTGTGTTTTCTGCTAAGAGTTTTATGGTTTCAAGTTTACATTCTAGTCTTAAATCCATTTTGAGTTATTTCTTCTGTATGGTGTAAGATAGTGGTGCAGTTTCATTCTTTTGCATGTGGCTCTCCAGTTTTCCCAGCAGCGTTTATTAAAGAGACTATTCTTTCCCCCTTGTTTATTCTTGGGCTCTTGGTCATAGTTATTGGACCACAGATGTGTGGGTTTTGCTTCTGGGCTCTCTCTTCTTTTCTGGTGATCTGTGTGTTGTTTTTATGCCAATACTGGATTGTTTTGATTACTCTAGCTTTGTAATAGTCCCAAAATCTGCGAGTGTGATGCTTTATCATTGTTATTCTTTCTCTAAGGTGCTCTGGCTATTCAGAATCTTTTGTGGCTTCATACAAATTTTTGGATCTTTGTTTATTTTGTGAAAAATGGAATTGGAATTTTGATAGGAATTTCATCGAAGCTGTAGATGTTTTGGGGAAGTGTGGACATTTTAACGCTATTAATTCTTCTAATCTTTGAGCGTGGAATGTCTTTCCATTTACGTGTCTTGTCTTCAGTTTCTTTCCTTAATGTCTTGTAGTTTTCAGTATATAGGGTTTCACCTCTTCGTGAAGTTCTTCCTGGGTATTTTTATTCTTTTTGATGCAACTTCAGGTGGGTCATCTTCCTAATTTCTTTTCTGATATTCATTTTTAATGTATAGACACACAACAGTGTATTTTGTGTATGATATTGTATCCTGTATCTTTACTGAATTCAGTCATTAGTTCAGACAGTTTTCCCGTGCAGTCTTTAAGGTTTTCCTTATATACTCTGCCATTGCAAATAGTGACAGTTTTTCTTCTTTCTTTCCAATTTAGATGCCTTTTGTTTATTTTTCTTGCATAATTGCTCTGCCTAGGATTTCCAATACTATGTTGAATAAAAGTGGCGAGGAAGATCAGGAAAGTTCCTAATGTAGAGGATCTTAGAGGAAATAGTAACAGCTAAAACTTTTCTCTATTGGTTGTGATGTTATCTATGGGCTTGTCATATGTGGCCTTACTCATGGTGAGGTATGCTCCCACTCTACCCACTCTGTTGAGAATTTTGATCATAAATGGATATTAAGTTTTGTTAAACGCTTTCTTTGCATCTCTCAAGATGATCACATGATTTCTATTCTTCATTTTGATTATGTGATCGATCACTTTGATTGATGTGCACATGTGAACCCTCCTTCTATTCCTGGACTAAATCCCACTTGATCATAGTACATGATCTTTTCAGCATATTGGTGAACTTGGTTTTGCTAGTATTTTGTTGAACATTTTTGCCTCTGCTATTCATCAGGGATATTGGCCTGTAATTTTCTTTTCATGGGGTGTCCTTGTCTGGATTTGGTATCAGGAGTAATGTTGGCCTCAGGAAATGAGTTTGGAAGCTTTCTCTTCTGTTTTTTGGAAAAATTTGAGAAGGATTGGTATGAATTCTTCTCTGAATGGTAGAATTCACATTTAAAAGCATCTGGTCTTGGAACTCGGTTTTTGGGAGGTTTTAAATTGCTCATATGATGAGCACTGGGTGCTTTATGTAAGTGTTGAATCACTGAATCTCTTCCTGAAACTATAATTATAAATATAAATTATAAAGTATAAATTATACTGTGTATGTCACTAATTAGAATTTATTTGTTTATTTATTTATTATTTTTTTTTACTTTTTTAAAAAGATTTGTTTATTGATAGAGAGAAACACAATAAAAGAGGGAACACAAGCAAGGGGAGTGGGAAAGTGAGAAGCATGCTTCCCGCCAAGCAGGGAGCCTGATGTGGGGCTCAATCCCAGGACCCTGGGATCATGACCTGAGCCGAAGGCAGATGCGTAACAACTGAGCCACCCAGGTGCCCCTAAGATTTTATTTATATGAGAGAGCGAGGGACCACGGACAGCAGGAGCAGGAGGGGCAGAGGCAGGAGCAGGAGGGGCAGAGGGAGAGAGGAGAGAGAGTCTCAAGAAGACTCCAGGCTGCGCTTGGAGCCTGGCATGGGGCTCAGCCACATGACCTGAGATCACAACCTGAGCTGAAACCAAGAGTTGGACACTCAACCACTGAGCCATCAGGAGCCGCAACAAACTAGAATTTAAATAAAAACCCTGCAACATAAATATAAATAAATAAATTGCTGATTCTTTGAGGTTGTCCAAATTGTTGCTGTGTACTGTTCACAGTAGTCCGTTTGAGCCTCTGTATTGGTGGTGTCCATTGTAATATCTGTACTGTCATTTCTGATTTTACTCCCCTCTTTTTCCTTTCTTGGTATGTGTAGCCAAGGCTTTGTCAGTTCTGTTATAGATATACTTTCTAGATTTATTTATTTGAGAGAGACAGAGTGCACGGGGGGCGAGGCAGAGGGAGAGAGAATCCCAAGCCGACACCTCACTGAGCACAGATCCTGACACAGGGCTCGACCTCAAGTCCCTGACATCATGAACTGTGTCAAAATCAACAGTCGGACCCTTAATCAACTGAGCCACCCAGGCGCCCTGATCTTTTCTCTTTTTTTAGTCTCTCCTTTATTTATTTCTGTTCTGATCTTTGTTGTTTCTCTCCTTCTACTGACTTTATGCTCCGTTCTTCTTTTCCTGTAGGTCACAAGGTGTCGTGTTAGGGTGTGTCTTTGAGACTTCTCTTGCTTCTTGAGGCAGGCTTGTATTGCTATAAACTTCCCTCTTTAGAACCACTTTTGCTGCCTCTCACAAATGTTGGTGTGTGTTTAAACAGCGTTGAATTCTATTTTGTCTGTTTATAGCTCCCCCAGCTCTCTCTTGGATCCCACTTATACAGAACATCTTTTCTGTCCCGTTGCTTTTGGTCTGTGTTGTCCTTAGGTCCAAAGTGAGTCTTCTGTGGGCAGCACATGGATGGGTATTGTGTTTTCAGCCACTGTATGTCTTTTGATTGGACATGTCACCGAATTCGTTTTAAATCACTGTCGACTGTGTTCTGCTCTGGGTTTGCATAAGCCAGTTGACTTGAATAAAGAAAGGCCAGATGCTGGTTTCGTCTCTCCTTTTGCTCTCACCTTGGAGTCATTTGTAATAACAAAGACTGTTTATTGAGTCCCTGCTATGTGTGAGGCCATTGCTGCGTGTTGACCCACTTGATCCCTTCTGTAACCCTGCATGAGAGGGACGATCTTTTTCCCCATTCTGGAGGTGAGGAAACTAAAGCTCAGAGAGGCTCAATCTGTGCGTCTAACAACTATCTATGGAGCTCGGCCTCTGTGCCAGGCCGTGGTGTGGGCCTAGGATACAGAAGAGACCCAGAGGGGTCCTTGGGAAACAGGGCGTCCTTTAGCATCCCTCTGCTCTCTCTGAGTGCCGGCCAAACTGGGCTGGCTCTGGACATGAGAAACTATGGACCCTGCTCCTGCCACTGCAGAGCAGGTGCTGTGTGCCCTGTGTGTGAGGGTGCTCCCTCCTTCCTGCATCCAGCTCATGGTCAGGAGCAGGGTCACTGAGGGGGCGGCCCAGAGAAGGTTGGGAGATGACCATGCCTTTTTCTCTTAACAGGAAGGACCCTGTTCTGTCTGAATTATGGAGTCTGGCACTAGGTGGCTACCAGATGGCCAGGGCTGGGAGTGGAGGGTGTGGGAGGAGGGCCTGAATGTGGGCAAAGAAAGGAGTCCGGTCCATATTTGGTGATATTTTTCTTCACAGAACTGGGTTCTAATTCTGACTTCCTGCTTACAGCTGTGTATCTTGGCACTTCCTAGGCCTGAGCCTCAGTTTCTGTATCTGTGAAAGGGATTATTTGAGGATTAAATGACAATACAGGGAATGTAGATTGGTTAGAATTTTATTGAGGGACATTAATTTGTTTCCTTTGTCTTTTTAGTTCTTACACATGACTGTTTGTGAGCACCTTTGTGCTTAAAGCTCTTACCAAGTACAGGATGATCCTCTCAGGACATATTCCCAGAAGTGGACTTCTTCAGTGACAGGCAGTGACCAGCTTGAATCTGCCGTCAGGTTTCTTCCAAAAAGCTTCCACCAGGACTTTCAGCAGCAAGGACTGAAAGAGCAAGTTCTGCGTGCAGCCTCTCTGAGCTGGGGGTCTTATTTCAAGATAGCCTTGTTGTACGTGAAAATCAGTTTCTTACTGTGGGAATGTATGCAGCCTTTTGTTTTTTTTTTGTTTTGTGTACAGATTTGTTCAAATAAATTCAGTGCCAGTGTAATAAAATAAGAGATAAGAGAACCCACTGCCGTGTTGAGAAGATTTAAACGAGTGTATTTTGTTAGACTCCAAGAGCCCCAGACTTTTTTTCTTTGAATTTTTGACATTAAATATTCCTATTCCCAGCCTTTTATACTGTGATTTTGAGAGCTCTGTTCCTCTGTTCTTTGTTATAATCAAAAAATAGATACTTCGGGGTATAACCCACATTTACCAGGTACCTCCTACTAAATTAGACACAGTTCACATTAGAGTTATGGGTGGAAACCCTGCGTGAGAGGGACGATCCTTTTCCCCATTCTGGAGGTGAGGAAAGTAAAGCTCAGAGAGGCTCAGTCTGTGCATCTAGCAGTATCTATGGAGCTTATGTTTTCCTGGAACATTCTCAGGGTTTGCAGGCATGGCGGGGGGCATGCAGGGACCCAGAACTGCCTGTGGTGATGGTGGGCCTGGCCGTACATACATCCCAGGCATGTTTGGGAGCGAGGCCCACAGCCTTCTCCCTGAGGAGCTAAAGCCTTTCCCAACTTGCTCCTTTTCTTCCTGAGTCTGTGGACTTCGGTGAATGATTTTGTTCATAGGTCAGAGCACACCCTCTGACTGTGTTCTGGGGCCTGCTCTTTCAGAAACCATCAACGGCTATCTTACAAAATATCTGGAACAATTGAAGGCCCCTGAGGGGACTCGTTCAGAAGCCCTTGGAAACCTGCATCTTGACTCCTCGCCAGGTGAGTCTGCTATGACTCCTGGCTCCATCCCAGGGGAGGCCCCAGTCCCAGGAACCTGCCATTTGAAGTATGTATGTTATGGCATTGGGAACTTTGCCCCCTGAGTCCTAGCTAGACACCAGCTCATGCTTTTGCTTCTCTTTTTGGAAAAGTGCCAGGTAGATCTTTGGATTCTTCTTGATCACCCCGCCTTGGTCTTGCACACGGTCTGCACACAGATCGTTGGGTTGATAGAAGTCATTCTTCCCTTCCACAGATTCCCAGAAGGGACTGCTGGGTGTACTACCTTCTGTTTAGCCAGCTAGAAATTGCGGTTTTGAATAGCCTCATTGTGACTGTTCTCAGCGAGAACGAGGTGAGTGGCTTGGGGAAGGGGAGCAGGAGGGCCGTGTGATTGCTGACCGAGGGGGACCCCAGGCTGTGCCCCATGGACGCACCTGCTCTTCAATAGCTGTCATTCCCTCCCACTGCTCACTTGCCTTCGTGGCGCCTGTCATACGGGACCCGTCAATGCCCCATATCGTGGCCTAGGTGGTGCCCGTCACAAAAACACCAAATGGAACAAATCGCGTGGCCTGAAACCCGTTATATTTGCAAAAATCTAGTGAGAATCCCGTGTTCAGGAACCTCTGGTAGTTTCCTAAGCTGGTACTTACTGTTGGTGTTAAAAAATAAAGGGGTACGCAGTCTCGGTGCCTCACGTGACGGCTTTCTGGTTGGGATTTAACCTGTGCTGGGGCAGGTCATAGAAGGGGACAGAACATCTCTCTTTGCACGGTAGCCCAGTCACACCCATAGCATCTGGCTGTGAGCTGTGGGGAGATCCTGCGGCCAGGGGTGAAATTGGGAGACCTGGAACAAGATCATCTCACCAGCAGGGGCCTGAAGCCAGTGTAGGGACACACCCCTGCAAGCCGCTTTGCCTTGCTGGGGGGATTACAGAATAATCATTTGATCCCTGCCTGTGTTCGAAAATGGTCAAGTCATTATTGAAAACCTGAAACCTGAAAATCAGGCCCCACTGAGAGAAGAGACTCCTGAAAATCAGGCCCCACTGAGAGAAGAGACCCCTTCATCACTGTTGGCGGGGTCCTGAAACCCTGCCACTCCATTCAAGTCATCTGTCCTGAGTGCCTGCCCTGGGCAAGGCAAGGGCTTTGGGGGTAGGCCAAGATAGATGCAGTCCCGCTGTCCAGGGGCCCAGGTTCCCATCAAGGCGTGTGGCCTGTCAACAAGCACGTGGTGAGCGGAACAGAGAGGGGAAGTCACTCTGTGCCATTTGAGGGGCTGGAGGAAGGTTTTCTGTACCATTTGAGGGGTGATGTCACTGACGCATGGCCCTCCTGTCCTGTCCGCAGGGTACCAGATCGCCTACCGCCTGGCAGGCAACAGCCCAGCACGTTCACCACGGTGGAGGTGGGTGCCACGCTGAGGCAGTTCACGGGCACAGAGCTGGCCTGGAGTCGGCGTACATGTTCAGGCTGCCAGCCAAGACGAGGCAGGGCTGGGGGGAGCCACTGAAGGCCCCCGTCATCATCACTGAGAAGAGAGGTAAGACCCGAGCCCCAAGTCCACTGTCGTGGTGCTACGGGGAGGAGAGCTGGGCAGGAAACAGAACCGTGAACTTGCAGGGTCCACAGCTTCTGGGTCAGGCCCTGTACTGTCGCGTGTCTACACAGCCTGACATTTACCAGAGAGGCAGGAATGTCCCCAGTTTAATTCTTGAGACTCGGCTCAGAGAGGTTGTGTAAGTGGCCCAGGGTGGCTCTGTGTCCTCATGTTTGAGGGCAGCTCCCTGAGGCCAGGCACTTGGTCTCTGATGTTCAAAACCACGTGTCCAGCAGAGCAGGTGCTCAGTAAAGTTTCCTGTGGAGCAGTCCTAGGGAGATCTATCTTCATGGAGGCTGTTTCTGTTCCAAACACTGGCAAGGTGCTTATTGTACATTGTCTTGGTTTATCCTCACCAAAGCTTGGGGAACAAAGCACTGTGAGCCTCAGTTCTACAGAAGAAGTGGGGGCCCAGACAGATTTGGTCATGTGCCAGGGACGCAGCTGTGGGGCAGTGATGTGAACACCCTCCACACACCCCCAGACCCCCTCTTCCCACACCAATCTGCTGTGAGTTCCCATCTCGGCAAGCCCCTGACGTGCCCTTCAGCCTCGCTCTGGGATCTGCCTCAGCAGGCTCCCTAACCAAGGCCACCCCAGCTCCAGGTGTGGCGGTCAGGGCCAGGCCCAGAGGTCTCAGGGAAGAGGACGACAGGAAGGCGCCTGCACGCAGAGCCGATGGGTGCGCTTGGAGAGATGGCCTGTCCTACCTCCCATGTGGGAGTGCCCAGCGCCAGGCTCTGCAGCTGTGTGACCTTAGGCAAGGCCCTTCCCCTCTCTGCACCCTGGCGCCCACCTGGTGTCCTCTTGGGAAGCACCCGAAGACCAGCACTGTCCACGTGGTGTCATGACCTTGCTGAGAGTGTGACCTGGTATCCCTGTGTGTGATCACTCTAGGACAAGATCTAGAGCAGATGGTCTAAGTGAGGCAGGGGTTGAACCCAGAGTGCTTGAAAAACAATCCAAAGGGCCAATCCAAAACCTACCAAAGATAGAAGGCAAAAGAGACTGGTGTGCACTGAGCCCTTGCCACATTCTGGCCACCTTCCAGGCATTGAAGCCCATTGCTCTCTCTACTCACACACAAGCAGGCCGAACCCCGTCCTCTAGGGTTTTTGTGGAGGCTTCATACCACAGGCTAGACTGATGAAAGCATTGGCCATTGGCCATTGATTGAACCTCCAGCCCTTCTCCCCTCCCAGAAGTCATGGGTGGAACCAAAAGTTCCAACCCTCTGATCACAAGGTTGGTTGTCCTGGTGACCAGCCCCACATCCTCATTAACATGACAAGAGGCACCTTTGTCACTCTGGACAAAGACATGTATATGAGAAACATGTTTTCTCATCTGAATGGCTAAATAGATATTCTTCTATAAGTCACAACATTGCAAACATGGCTCCAGTCTCTGCTTCTGTGCTCAGAGGACGCCCTCCCAGCGGTGCTCTGGTCCAAATCTCTCTCCTCTTCTAAGGACGTTTGGATCTTCTTATTGCCTCAGTGTTTGTCAAATGATTGCTGGATCCTAAATTGCTTCTCAAAATATGCTTTTGCTTCATGTTCGGCAACTGATCATGTGGAAACACTTGGGCTCCCCGTGTGAATTAGCTATTATAATACCTTGCTCATGTTCATCTGTGCAAACTTTGCTGTTACCATTTGCAAGCAGCTTTGCTGTTAGTGACCTTCAACCTTGAAGGTAGTCCTCTTGACTTTAGGTGTCATTGAAAAGACTCCTAGATACTTTGTTTTGGGGTTTGGGGGGCATCGGTAGCTTTAGCTTGTATTTGTAGGACCCAGGACTCTATGTATGCATTTATGTCAGGTAGATTCCTAGAAGTGTAATTGCTGGGTTAAAAGGCAAGTGCATTGAAAACCTTGATAAATAAAACCAAATTGCCCTCCAAAAAAGAAACCAGTCCTTGGATCAGGGTGCTTCCTACTGCACTGTGACTTGCTCTTAACCGCAAGGTCTGCAAAACCCTGTGTCCATATAAGCTGGCATCCACAGGTACCAGGGGTTAGGACACCAATGTATCTTTTTGGAGGACACAGTTTGACCCACAACAGAGGAGTTTTCCTACAGCAAAGCTGTGGCCTCTACTCTGGGACGAGGACAGCGTTTCCTAAGACACTGGTGGCGTCCTACAGACAGTGGCTGTGCAGGCATCACGGGGAATTCGGTGTGCATCCCTGTCTCTGGACAAGCTTCACCACCCCTGCTGCAGCCAGGGGTCCTGGGCGTGCCCTTTGTCCATCTGTCTGGTCACAGCTTGAGCGGTTTTGTCCTTATTTGCTGAGTATTTCAGAGGAGACACGGGACCCAGAACCCCTGGCCCCCTGGCCTGCGCTCTGGCTGCCTGCAGCCCTCCCCAAGCTAATTAACCAACAGAAATTGACAGGAGGGAGAATGTGAGCTGGGCATCCCTGTGTGCATCTGGTGTGGGTTAAATTCTGAGATTCAGGGCCTGGCTACCACCACTCATGTTCCACAGGGTGTCGAAACATCGAATGAGCACCTACTCTACCCTAGGCCCTTCGTATGCCACCTGACATTGGAGGGACCATGGGGTTTCCAGCTTAGGTCTCAGTCAGGGCAGAGTAGCGGTGATCTGACATGTAGAGCACTCACTGCCCCACCCCACCATTAAGGCTGCCACGAGCCTTGGTGGCTGTCAGTGAGCCGGTGTGGCCAGCTGGTAGATGAGGCAGAACCAGTCCACATGCATAGTTCCCTTTGAGTTCTGGGTTCACTAGGCAATGGGCAGTGTCTTTGCCCACCTGGTACCTGGGCCGTAGTCCCCACCTTAGCCTGGGGTCCTACAAGTATTCGGGATAAGATGCTCAGTGTTCACGTACCACACACCATCACAGGAAACCAGGCTCTCGGGGACTGATCTTCTACCTGGGGGCCCCCTGTGCTCCTCTTCATGAATGTGGTACCTTTTTGTCTGTAAGCACCAACAACCCCCTGTTTGAATTAGTGACTTCCTCCAGCGCAGTTGGCTGATTCAGCTTGAAGCAGAGTTCATGAAGCCTGTGGCTTCCAAGAGACGAGAGCCTCAACAGCCTTCGCAGGAATACTGGATCTACTACTGGGAGCTGGAGTCAGAGATATCCATCAGCCTCTGTGTCCAAGACACTCAAAACCCTTTCGGCTTTACGGGCTGAGCTCACAGGTGAGACGATTCCCTGTCCCAACATAGGCACTGCCCTGTTCTCCAGGGGAGGAACCGTTGTGCATGTTCTCTCCGTGCACGGCATGCTGGGAAATGCCACGGAGGGCCAGAGGAGATGGGGCTCACCTCCAGTGGCAGAGCCACTGCGGGTGGACAGGTTTCTGAGGCAGCCCAGGTGTGCACGGAGAGGGGATGGCCCATGGAGAGCTCCTGGGCTTTGGGGGCTTGCACCCAGTGTGGAGATCAGGGGAGGCTTCACGGAGGAGGAGCCATTTGAGATAGGTTGTCAGAGGAAAAGGGATTTCACCAAGGACACCAGAAAAGGTAAGACTTACAAGGCCCCCAGCAAAGCTAAATGTTCAGGGGAGCGGGAAAAGTGAGGTGTTCCTGGGCCAGCTGACCCCTGTCTCCTTCCACTTATAGATCTGAGAAACACCAGCGCTATGGGGTCTTCCTGACGATCTACAACATCATCGGCGAGATCCCGGCCAACGAGCCTATGGAAGTGTTTGTCGGCGAGGCCGGTAAGCTCCAGGCGCCCCCCCCCTCTGGGAGGCCTGGCCTGGCCCTCTCAGGGGCCGAGCAGTGTGCCCGTGATGAGGAGCATGGTGCTGGTGTGTGGCTGGGGGACTCCAGGTCCCCTGCTGGGAGAGACGGGATCTGCAGACGGCCCGAGAGACCCGTCCAGTTGTGCTTTCAGACCTAAGGGTTCATTTCAC
Organism: Zalophus californianus; assembly: GCF_009762305.2. Classification (NCBI taxonomy): domain Eukaryota; kingdom Metazoa; phylum Chordata; class Mammalia; order Carnivora; family Otariidae; genus Zalophus; species Zalophus californianus. Next base: position 27,837,792 of record NC_045608.1, on the reverse strand, counting down.
ACCCAGGGCCCTCTTCGTGTGTCCCAGGTTGTGCTCCCGGAGAGAGGCTGCTTTCTCCACGGGAATCCAGCCATGTGGGGACCTTGGCCTCTGCTGGGAAGTCTGTGCTTGGTTGCCCAATGTCCCTGGCAGGGCCCCAGCAGTGGCCTGGCCCCCACGTCAGCCCTGACGTGCTCACGGCCCCGTCGCATGTCTCAGAAAGCCACGTGGATCATTGCTTGTTGCCTCTGCTGAGAAGTTTGTGCTCAGAAGCCCACGGTCCCTGGCGGGCCCCAGCAGCACACTAGCACCCTCGTCAGCCTGACCTCCTGGTCACGGCCCCTTCTCAGGGCTCAGAAAGCCACATCAATCATTGTTTGTATCCCTTTCAGATAAGACACAACCCCTGAGTTTGTTCCCAGGGCTGTCCCTTCTGTGGAGGCTCCCAGAGTGAGGTCATGTCGCGTTGAGAGCAGATTGGGCTCCTGTTAGACCAGAGGACCCCGTCCGCTCTCCCGCCCTGTGCCGGGGCTCCCGCTCAGGTCAGCTGGGGCAGGTAGGGGGCCGAGCTTCAGGCTGGGAATGACAGGAATTCCTTCTGAGGACAGAGCCCCCGGGCTTGCAGAGCCCCTGGGCCTGCCACAGAAACGTGCCAAGTGACCTTTCGAAATTTGGGAGGTTACTGTTAGAAACGAAAGGACAGCACTGGGAGGCCTAACTAAGCAGGATTTTTCTGGAACAGTCAAGTAACCTTTGCACCAAGTGAGGATGAGTGAAGTGCAATGCCTGGAGTGTAGTTGTGTTGGCTTCTCTGTAGGTCTGTCGCCAGGGGTTAGTCTGGCTGGGGGGGTGGGGTCCCGGGGAGCCAGTGTTTGGGGCAGATGGGACTCACTTCAGAGGAGCCCCCCGAGCCTGAGCAGGAGCATGGGCAGGGAGGGGAAGTGCCTCGCGCTGTCTGGAAGGCGGGGGCTCCAGTCCTATCTGGCACCTGGGCCCACATTGGTCCCCACAAGGGCTGGGGGTTAAGGGGAGCACATGGCCAGCCAGCTTCTATCCGCAGCACCTGAACTGCCCATGGGCGGCCTGCACCCCAGACCGGGCCCCTGAGTCACAGGGGCCAGGGCAGATGCTCAGAGGAAAGGACTGGAGCCAGGGAGGCAGGCAGGCACAGGGAGCCCATGTCGGTCAGCCAGGTCACCAGGGGCCTGAAGGCCAGCCCCATGCTCTCTGCCATGTTGGTCGGTTGGCGTGTATCGGGGCAAAATGCGCGCAGCATGAAGTTGTGCTGCCCCCACCACCTGGAAGCAGACGGTGTGGCACCGGGAGCACTCATGCTCTGGCACAGCCATCACCCCCGCGTGGGCAGAACCCCCCTTCCCAGAGAGAAACCCCTTTCTGGTGAAGCTTCTCTCACCAGACATGTTTTTGAGGTACATAGCATGTGTCAGCACTTAGTTCTTCTCTCGGCTGGGAATATTCAACTGTGTCCACACACACTTTGTGTATGTGGATTGTTGGTTGTTGTTACGTGGCTTGTCCTAGCCATCTGGGTTCTGTGAGGAGAGCTGCTGTGAACACTGGTGCATGGGTCTTTTCCAGCAGCACTGAGCTGATGCTGCATCCAGCTGGGAAGGGGGAGCCGCGGAGGCTGCACCTGGGGCTCTGGCCTTGAGGTGGGGTGCGGGGCTCCTCCTGCACCCTGGGGCCCTGGTGAATTGGGGTTTGATTTCCTGAGGCAGCAGGCCCAGGCAGCTCTGTCCTAGGTCACAGTGAAAATTCAGTGATACTGAAGATTAAGAGGTCCTTGGCCTGGTGCCTGGCCCAGGGACACACAGACAGCTGTCTGTCCACCTGCACTCCAGGGTTGAGGCAGGCGCGAGCAGCCCCTGACCGCCCCTAGCTCCGCTTACACCCTTGTGTCAGCCCAGTTTTAAAGGCAGAATGCGCTCCCTCTCCCAACTCAGACGGACCATCTACAGAGCCAAGATGGTCATGACAGAGGAGAGGAAAACCAGTGTCAACCCTGAGAAAGCTCTGACCCAAGAGGGTGTTGGCAGCAAGGAGCAGTCTTGGCCCAGGAAGTGACCAAGGCAGCCAAGCGCTCGGCCTGGGCCTGAGCTACCAGCACAGACAAACCTGATGTTTCAGAGCCTGGCCAGGGGCCGGGAGGACTGCGGTCTGGCTCCAGACTGAGGGGCATGCTGCATAGCCCACAGACTCAGCTGCAGGGGCTCCAGAATTTCCCCAGAGGAGCAGTTTGGGGGAGCGGGCAAGTGCGGCTCACTGCTGCCTAAGGAAAGTGGGGCCAAGGCCAGGGGCCACCTCCCCTGCATGAGGGAGGTGGTACCAGATGTGGGGTTGGGTCCAGGTGGCAGGGAACCTTCAGAAACCACCCTTGGGTTTCCCCCCTCCTGTTTCACCTGGGTGGGAGATAGTGGCACCAGACGCGCAGCGTAGGGCCTTGCCATCCTAAATAAAGTCTCTGTGAACAGTGTTGCAAATCCCTTACAACCTCTGATTCTCTCCTTGAGAGAAAATGCTAGAAGCAGAATCCCTGGCTCAGAGGACATGGGGGTTTTGTGCTTGGAGAAACTGAAGCTCATTGACATGCCGTGCCCTGGGGACCAGGATGCGGGTCTTGTGGTCTCTCTGCTTCCACATTTCCATCTTGCCTGATTTGTTAGGTGATAATACATCTCACTAGCATTTGGTCTGCAAGCCTTTCATTCCTACTCTGCAATCAAATGCCTGTGAATGTACATGGCGCTGTTTCTCGCGGGGTCTTAGTGTCCTGGGCGCGATAGGTGAGAGCTCTGAATACATCAGGGACATCACATCTGACCCGACTTGGAGCCCATGGTTTCCTGTTCTGTTGTCTGTCCCTGAGTTTCCTTTGCTGAAATGGCCGTGGTCAAACCTCTCGCTCTGCGGCATCTCCACTCCTCGTCCAGGTGCCCAGCAAGGACCCAGAATGTCCTCCAAATTGTCATGGTTCCATGGTTCCCATCAACTCTTTAGCGCATCTGGAAATTAGTTTCAGTGCCTGGCCGACGTCAGCTTCTCAGTGATATTAGAATGCTCACAAACTCTGATGTCAATGGTAAAGTGGTTCTGAGAATCATTCAGAATCATGTGCTGAATCTTTAAATATATATGTTGGCATATGGAGAAAGAGAGAATTCATATGCCATACAATTCACCAGTTAAAGTTTACAATTCAGTGGTTTTTAGTATATTCTATATATGCTATATTAGTATATTTATTCAATTTTATATATTTTACATTTCATATATATTTTATATGTATTTTAGTATATTTAGTATATCCATCTCAAATTGATTTTTAGAACAGTTTCATCACCACCAACAGCGACCCTCTACCTTGGGATTCATTCACCCCCCACGTCACCTGCACCTTCCTGCCCCAGGCAAACACTAATTTACTTTCTATAGATCCATCTTCTGGGCACTTGAGACAGGGGACATGGTACAACAGGTGGTATTTTGTGACTGCGTTTTCATTTCATACTTTTTACCTTCATCCACACAGGAGCATGTTTCTGAAATTCGTTGTATGTTATTGTTGGATTCCACTGCATGGATAGAGCATAGACTACCAATTCATCAGTGGATGGACACATGGCTTACTTCCACTTTGGAGGGATGACCAGATAATGCTGCCATGCCATTTATGTACAAAGTTTCTGTGTTTTCATTTCTTTAGGTTAGAAACCCAGGAGCAGAACTTCCAGGCTAGATGATAGCTCTGTGTCTGGCATTTTGAGGAACTGCCAAATGCTTTCCAAAGTGGCTGATCTATCCACGTTTCTACGGCACTGATGAAGGTTCCGATTTCTCCTGTCTTTGCCAACTCTCTCTGTCCTCTGTCTTGGTGCCTGCAGCCATCTTGGAAATTGGGGGGTGTGGTTGCTCGTGGAGGTTTTGATTTCCATTTCCCTAACGGTATGACGTTAGGCATCTTTTTCTGTGCTTTTTGGCCATTTCCATATCTTCAGAGAAACATCTGCTGGGATCCTTTGCCCACATTTTTCAAATTGGGTTTTTTTTTTTTAAAGGCCTTAAAATGTATTTTAATAAGCTGATGCTATTAGTGCTCCATTTCTCAGAAAAACTCCAAAGATATCAGGGACAAATCAAACATGGTACACCAATAAAAAAATGTACAGCATAACTACCTATGAGAGGCAAGGCTCAGAGCTACCGTCCACCTTCAGCACACAGCAACCCTGTCCCCAAGATTGTACAAGGCCTATCGAGAAAAGCTGTGAACAGCAACATCGTAGACACAGAAGGGCCATTCCTGGGTTGTCCTAACCCAAGAAAAAAGATGGAGGCAACTTAACCAAGATTTTTTTTTTTTTAAGATACAGTAAAATGAAAATCTCTAAGAGAAAATGTCTTCCTTAGGACATGAAGGGGTAATATATGGGATATAACAGAAGCGTATGTATGTTGTCTGTGACCTCTGTGGACATTTGCCTGAGTTCCCACCTGTGAGTGAATGGAACAATGGGGCTAAGGTCATTGGGAGATGCTTATTTTTGTGGTGTATGTGGCAGCGTCTCTGGGGTTTGGAGAGGGTATAATGAGAAACCAAATAGAACAGGCTGGACAAAGAATGGAATGATCAAGATTAATATGGGCTCTAACTGGATCCATTTTGCCATGGTCCCCCCCCAGAAGGCCCCCCAACAATCACATGAAACTTCAGGAATGTACCATAGAAAATCAATTAGTTAAACGATATACCACACAGAACTGATTTGTTAAATATCGCCCCTCCCTTGCTCTCAGCCTCCAGCAAACTCCCTCAGAGTAGTACAGGCAAGGAAGACCTAACTATTGGGAGGAATCCCTAACACTTTTTCCAGGGCAGAATTCTGGCTAGTCCAAAAAGGGTCCTTCTTTTAAGGGTTTTTGTGAAACTAGACATTGAAATTTTTATTAGTATTGGCGACGTTTGTTGGGAGCAAATTCAGCTCCAGGAGCTGCACAGTTGAATGCAGAAGGGGTTCCACCAATTGCCCCAATTCCTTCCATTGTAGCAGCTTGGCCAAAGCGTTCAGTTGTTGGTGGGGTCATATCAAGGTTCCAGGGCGCCTGGGTGGCTCAGTTGGTTAAGCGACTGCCTTCGGCTCAGGTCATGATCCTGGAGTCCCCGGATCGAGTCCCACATCGGGCTCTCTGCTCAGCAGGGAGTCTGCTTCGCCCTCTGCCTCTGGCCCTCCCCACCCCACTTGTGCTCTCTCTCTCTCTCTCAAATAAATAAATAAAATCTTTAAAAAAAAAATATCAAGGTTCCATCTGGCATCATAGTGGCAGGTCCTGGAGGAGCTGGGGTACCTGCTGGCACTGGAGCAGGGGGCATGGCGCCTCTGTTGTTGATGCCCATAGCACCTCCCATAGCCATCTGGCCCATCCGTATCTCCTGTTCTCTCGCACTCTCGCATCAGGGAATGTTCCCTTGAATCCTTCCTGCTGTTGCTGCATCATTTCTTCCTGTTGCCGCCGCATCTCTTCCTCACGGCGCCTGCATTCCTCCTTCTGCCTGAGCTCCAGTTGCTTTCGTTTTTGCACTTCTTGGTTGTGCAGCTCTTCCATCCTCCAAAGTTCTTCTTGACCTCATCAAATCCTGTCTCATTAGCATGACCTGGTGCTCATGGCGAGTGGCCTCCATCTCCATCTGCAGCTTCTCATGAGCTTCCTTGATGTTGTGGTCCACTTGGTCCTGCTGCTGCTTCTCCATCTCAGTGAGTGCCTTCCAGCGCATGGCATACTCATACTCAAAGGAGCCAGGCTGTGCAAATCTGGGTGGCTGCTCTCGCTCCTTGTGAAATTGCTGGTTCTTTATAACCAGCTTCTCTGGAAGTCCCTCTTCATCATCCAACTGGTCCCTGGGCTCCACAGTCATAGGCCAAGGAAATGTGGTTAACAGGAAGGAGCCTTCACTGCACCTGTCCAGAGCTTTCCGAGCAGCTGGCTTCCCTGAGAATTCAACAATACCTTTCCCTGAGGGCCTTCCTCGATCATCCACGATGACTACAGCCCTTTCCACCTGGCCAAACACCGAAAAGGCTTCCTCCAGCAGTTCATTGGAAACATACTGAGGAAGGTTTCAGACTGTAAGGGATGCCCTATGGCAGGCAAAGCGCACACGCAGCTGCTTTCCATGGAGTGGCATGTTGTCCAGTTCTACTTTGGCAATCTCCGCTAGGGTTCGTGTTTCCAAGCAGATAAAGGCAAAGCCCTTGGGCGCCTGGGTGGCTCAGTTGGTTAAGCGACTGCCTTCGGCTCAGGTCATGATCCTGGAGTCCCGGGATCGAGTCCCACATCGGGCTCCCTGCTCAGCAGGGAGTCTGCTTCTCCCTCTGACCCTCTTCCCTCTCGTGCTCTCTATCTCTCATTCCTCTCTCTCTCAAATAAATAAATAAAATCTTAAAAAAAAAAAAAAGGCAAAGCCCTTATCCTTATGAATGAAGACTTCGCCTGCCTTCCCATATTTCTTAAATAGTTTCCTCATCTCCTCCTCAGTGATGTCAGGAGGAAGATTGCCCACAAAGAGCCGGCTACGTTGGGTGAAGGTCTTCTCTCCTGGTTTCCTAAAATTCTTCAGGTCAATAGTCAAGCCTTCATTTTGGCTGCTGGCTTGTTGCCCATTTGCAGGTATCGGTGGCAGTGGTGGCTGCTGCTCTTGCTGCTGGTGGTGATGCTGATGATGCTTCCTTGGATTATGGTTTTACTTCTCCAAGTTAAAGGTTTTATTGCTCTGCATTTTTTGCACCCCTCTACCGACTGTTCTCAGAGTAACGGTGATGCTACATGGCCTCTACTATCCCCGAGAAAAGCTCAAATTGGGTTATTTTTTAAAATCAATTATTACTGAGTTGTAAGAGGTCTTATGTTCCATATCAGATATACATCTGCCAACATTATGTCCCAGTCTGTGGCTTGTCTTGTCCCTTTCTTGATGTTTTCATTTAAAGCTCCAAAGTTTTTGTTTTTACTTTTTTTGTAGGATCATTACATATGATCTATGAAAGGCACACCCAGACCAATTTCTGTGGTGGAACACCAGGTCACATTTTGCCCAGAGCAATGTTACCAAGGTTGTTCTGCTTCCAACCCTAAGTGAGATGCATTCTCCGTCCTTGTCGGATCTTGTTGTCCTTAATCAAGTGGCTTTTCTTCCATCAGCCTAAATTGCTACTTGCTGCAGGGTCTGGGACCCACAGAGAAATCCCTTTTACCACTGTCTCCCAAGAGGCTAAGTCTTTGACTCCTAACCAGAATAAAATGACTCATTAAACTAGTCTGTTGCCTTTCAGAATGAATATGGCAACATGGCTTGAAATATTCTTCCTAAAATAGGTCCCCTATAATAAATATACCCCCCAAATAGGCAGCAGCCAGAAGGTAAATGCACATTGGAGTCATTCCATGATGTGCTAAAAAGGTGGTTTAAATTGTCTCTTTAGAGTAGGTAATTATGGTGCTCTTGGGTGTAAAATCAGCATGATGAGCAGGTAAGCATGAAATTTTGGAGGCTGTCATAGGAGGGGGGGGGGGGGAGATGAACCAGCAGACATAAGATCATCTAAGTTACCAGAGTTACAAAGAGTAATGAGAACAAGAACAGGCCTGGTCCTGAATCATGAGGTTAGCTTTCTACTCAGTTGTCATCTGCTTCTCATCCTGGGTTGAAGGTGAATGTCATCCTAGGAAGAGCCGGGTGTCAGTTGTAGGAGTTGAAGTCCATATATTTGGTTGATTCCCTCTAATTTGGTGTCCCAGGAAGTGGTTAACAGGGCCTGGTGAAGTCCCTTCTGTCCTGGTTGTGGAGAGTCTTTAATTTGGTGTCTCTTCTGATAGAATCACCTGGCATCAGTCCATGCTCTTTGCTCTTCTTCATTTGGGCTTTTGTTGAAGAAGGAGTTGGGAATTGTTACTCAGCGCAGTGTTCGTGGTTCTGACAGACACACGTCCACTCAGTAGTGCTGCCATGTTTGGAAGTACTGATCTGTTGAAGTGAGATGGCTCCTTTCTTTGTTACCTGTTCCTGAATGTCGCATTCAACAATTCTCAGAACACTTCACCATTGTGTCTATTTGGAGTGTACAATTGCCAGTGTCTGAGCTCCCGTCTCAATTGCACGATAAAAGGAAAAATTCTTTGTGAAGTATGTTCCCAGTTAGAGTTTTCTGATGTCAATGTCAGGGGAAGGATTTTACACCTTGCTTTGGAATCGGTGTTTCCTCAGTGTGAGGATGTCCTTGTTCCCTAAGGAAAATGGGATAAGTGAGGACTTTCCCTTCCTCATCCCACTGAGAGGATTTTATTCTGCGTGAGTCCTCCCAGGTCCTTGATGTGTTGGCTCCACGTGTAATGGGATTCCCACATTGGATTGGATTTCATTGGATTTCAGCAGCAGCAATGATCCAGGGTGTCCCCGGAGGGTTCCTGCACCTTCGCTACTGTGTCAGGGATGATGCTCACCCTGAGTTCTTGGTGTAAGCTCAGGATGGAGCTCCACCTGAAGCTTCTCGCACTACAATCCAGCTCTAGTGTTTCCCCCCACAAGTGCACATTGAGTTCATCACCGAGTGATGGTTATTGAGGAGGGCCCATGGTGTGATGAGCATTGGGTGTTATACCTAACTAATGAATCATTAAACACTACATCAAACACTATTGATGTGCTGTTCAGTGGCTAACTGAGCATAAGAAAAAACTTTAAAAAAGTGCCTTAAAAAGGGGAGAAGAGAAAGAGGTAGAGAGGCATGAGGGGAAGGAAAATGTGAAAGCTGCGAGGCAAACATGAGAGGGTTAAAAATTTGACCTTGATCACAAAGAAATGAAATGAAATTGTCTACCAAGGAGCAGAAACACATTATAGGACATTGGTGATTAGAAACTGTTGACAAGGTAAACTGTGAGCGAGAAAAGTACATGAGGATGGGATGCTGGGGAGATTAAGATGGGGAAAATCAACAAAAGCGAGGGACTGAAAGAGGTGCCATGTTACAGTTTCAGTCCAAGTCTAACTGAAATCTCCTGTTCTCCGAGGATACGGAATGAGCCGCAGGTTAGGTGGTTAGAGACGAATGTGTTGAAAGAAATGTGACAGTATTGCAGGGGTGTTTCCACATGGGCCTTACAAGAGGTGAGGACTGATGTAGGAAAGACGTAAGGGTTCGAGGGCCGACAGTCAAGAAAGGGTTCTTGTGAGGTTGGTTGTAAAAAGGTGATTTTATTACAGCACAGGGACAGCCAGGAGTGCCTGAGGATTGTCACATTGTAACACATGGTGGGCGGAGAGGTGTAGGGTGCCAGGTTCTGGTTTGTCCTCATCTAGCCTTCTACTCCCTCATTTACCCCCTGAATAGTTTGACCCTTAAATCTTGAAGGTTGTTGAAGGTGGAAGGTTTCATCTTCTGTAACTTCTTCCTGCTGAAGAGGGGCATAGAGATGTCCCTACCTATGGGTCACTATTGGTCAGTTGGTGGCCTATATATGTAGGAGTTGTGAAAGGCTGAGTCCAGGGGAGACCGTTTGTGTGGCTCTTCCTGAGTGGAAGGGGCCATCTGTCGTCTGGAAGTTATTGCAGTGAAGGATTCTGGGCACCAAGTGGAGAGACACTGGAGAAAACAACAAAACATGATTAGAATAAACAAAGGAAAGAGAAGCCCAATTAAGAGTCCATTGATAGTGGATGAGAATCCTCCCCCAGACCAAGAGTTTAGCCAATTTTTTAAAGGAAAGAGAGGGATCCTTTAAAGCACTAATTTGAGTATTCATTCTGTCAGAAACCCAGAAATATTTCTGTGATAATCTGGAATTTATACAGGGCATTCTGTCTTTGTAACAGCACACGTTCCACCTTGTGCAGCAGGTAAAATATCTAATGCCATTCTATTGTGTAGAACTGCTTTACGCATTTGAGTCATTTCAATATTTAATAGAGAAATGGTGTTTTGGGTATCATATAGGTCCTGGACTATGTACTTATTAAGGGCTTCCATGTGCCACACGACAACCTCCAGTCCCAAAGAGGGAACAGAGATGGGTGCTAAGTGGCCATAACAGTGGAACACAGAATGTGTCCACGGTTGCTTTAAATTTGGAAGGTTGGCTGGGTTGGTGATGGCTTTCATAATGCGCCCATGCATCCCGGCAAAACCCAAGAGTACGGTGGCCTGTCCAGCCTGGGGGAAGCCGTGGCCACAGGTTAGAGCTGCATAGCCACTGGGTCTCAGCCAGGAACCAGCCATCTAATACGGGGCCTCCTTGAACTGCAGTCAGGATTTCAAGTGCTACTCGGTTTTGGAGGGCCCTTCTTTGAACGTGCAGTCATTTCAGGCCCATATTGGATTGGGGAGTCATGGCTTGTTCATAATCCCCTTCTCTTCAAATTGCTCCATGGGCATATAGGGCTAGGAAGGCATATTTGAGTCAGTATAAATACCTTTAAGGCTTTTGCCAATTGCAAAGAACAGGTGGGCACTCTTACTTCTGCTTTTGGGGGCAGATGTGTTTGCTGACAGGGCTTTGGCCTCAACAGTCTGAGTTAGACTAAGTGGAGCACACCCAGTTTTTCTTACCCCCTTTCCATGAAACTAATGCCATTGGTAAACCAACTGTCCTCTGCATTTTCATAGGGGCATCTTAAATCTGGTCGATTCAATAACCTGTGGACAGTTACGCTCTATAGAAGTAAAATGGTCATGTCCAGGCATAAGGGTAGCTGGGTTTAAAGTGGGACAGTTTTTAAGTATTGTTTGGGCATATCCATAAGCATAACATGGTACTTAATAGGTAGACCTCCTATCATCTATTGGTGGCCTTTGGTCTGTATGACACTCTGGACCTGACGTGAAGTCATTCCAGTCAGGAACGGTCCTGAAGTGAACTTTGAGGCTACTTTTACCAGGAGGGCTGTTGGATGCTTACTTAAAGCCTCTGTTTGCAATTGTACCTCAAAGGGGTGGCTCATCGGATCAATATGACTATGAGGGATGAAACCATGAAGAAGCGCTTTTTGTTTGAGGTCCAGCCTTAATATCATAATTACAAGGAATCGCTGGCAAGTGGGAGAAAACTTGTCCGGGGGTAAGGGCATCCCTAAGTGCATCATCCAATCCAATTCTAATGAAAGTGGGGTCATCCAGCACAGGAAGTTGTACAGATCAGGGTCAGGTTCCCCGTGGGATGTGCTCGGGGCATCCTAGAGCCTGCAGGGACTAGGAACTTCCTCTTGTCTCCTCTTTGTGCTCAGGCGCTAGGGCAGCATCCCAGGTTTCGTGCGGTTTCCTGAGGTGCCAACAAGTGAGTCAGGGAAGTGATGGAGAACATGTGTGCATGTGTGCCTTCCCCCATTTCCTGCCAAACTCACCCCATTCATAAGTCCTTCTCTTCTGATTGAGGGATGGCTTCCTTTGTTTTTTCTTCCAAGTTGATTGAAGGGGAGCATCCTGAGGGCTGCAAGGAAGAGCAGAATCAGGCATAACCATCTTTCCAGTCAGGAAACACCCAAGTGGGGCATTCCAGTCCCCGTCTCCCTTTCCTGAAGCCCCTCCGGCAGGGTGAGCTCTGCCCTGCGGACTCCCAGCCCAGCTCCCTGCTCAGCTGTTCAGGGCTGCTTCCCAGACTCAGTGGTGAGGGGTCAGGGTGATGCTAAGAAAGGCTGAGGAGGGCTGCAGAGTGATTTCCTGAGCACTGCAGATGCAAAGGTCTCAGTGCCTGCAGGAGACCAGGTCCTCCAGGTGGGCCTCGTCAAACCAGGGAACGGGGAGGAGCTAGAAAGAGGAGCTCATGGACCGCAGAGAGAGGAAGGGCAAGACCTGGAGGAGGAAATGAATCACAGGCACAATGTTGCTCCTTCCATCAGAATCTTCTTCGTCCATGGAGTTCTCTTCGCGTGCGGAGAGCAGTGGTGATGCTGGGGGTGCCGTGGGAAAGGACAAAGGAGAGTTAGTGGAGGGGACAGCCTATGGCCTGTTGCTCTTGGGATGCTGGGCTCTGACCTCAGTTTGATGGGTCCTCGGCTCTGCATCCTCCCTGCCTTGGTGCCTTTCTCTGCACAGGGTGGAAGTGGGTCTCTGGGCTCCCACCTGCTTTTCCCACCTCCGGTTCTCTTCTTGACCAGGAATTAAGTCTGCATCATCCTGTCGCTCCTGTAGGCACTCACTGTCCCCATGACTGTCTATGCAGGACTTTGCCTTCCTCCCTGCCTGCTCCTCTCCCTCCCTGCTCCCCTTCCTCCTCCTCTCCTAAGGATGCTCCTTTCCCTTCCCACAGGTTGGCCTGACTGGGGAGTGGGGAGCATGGCCAGTGCTGTGAGCATGGGGAGGGGGGTTGGGAGAGGAGCTGTGACTCCCTGGCCCTGCTGCCCAGAGGCTCTGTCCTATGCCTGGATGACACCTGGTGACAGGTCGGCGGGGCCGTGACAGCGAGTGTGTGCCGCAGGCCCAGCCGCACCTTCACACAGGCCTCTGGGACCCCGGCCCACCGCCAAGCGTGTCCCGGGCAGCCACACAGGGGCGTCTCTCCCCTGGAGGCACGTGCCCAGGTCAGCCTCGGGTGGGCTGTGAAGGCTGGAGGAAGCTAAGTGCCACGGCAGCCTATGCAGTGCCGCCAGTGGAAATGTTCTTTACCTCCTCTGGCTCTGGGCGTCCTCTTTAATGTACAGCCACCAGGACAGAACCAGGAAGGTTTGGTACAGGTCCTGGACGTCATGAGCGAGAGAGTTTACCTCTCTTCCCGCTCCTGGCTCTCCCTGGCACTTAGTGTCCTGGTGCTCGTGTGCGGGAGAGGGTTGTTGTGGCCGCCGAGTCATGTGCATTGTAGGTCAAGGACAAGAGAAGTACAGAAGCTCTCGTGCACAATCCCCGAGAGGCGGTGACCAAAGAACCTAAGCATTAACATTTGGCAGCTGCAGAGGGACGGAAGGGCAGGTTTTTTGGGAAAGATCATGAAAATAGCCCACCAAGGAGTGGTGATTCCAAACCCAGCATACACTAAACGCCCATGGACACAATTTCTCTTCTTCTCAGTCAGGAAAGATGAAATGAACAAATCATCCTGTCGCCAATGTTTCCCTTTCCTTTCTGATTTCTTATCCACCTTCTTCATTCTCCAGAGCGGCAGGTGCAACCCCACGTGCCCAGAGGCCTTCTCCCACTGTTCCCTACCTGAGTACTGTTCGCTGAGTGCTTCCTCCTCACTACTCGAGTCGTGTATGCTCTCCACACGCAAATCTGTAGCAACAGAAAGAGGAACAATCCTGTTATTAGAGGGAGAGACTCACCCATTCATACCACATTAGTTGAAATGTTTACGGGTCATGCAGCATCTGCCTGACCTTTCTGGTATGTTGTCAGATGTTCATAGAGCTGGTGGACACAGAGCCATTCAACAAGCCAGGGATCACATTTAAATCATTATGTTGAAGATACACCTGTGGTCCCAACTCTGCAGCATTACGCACAGTATCCAGGGTATGGAAAATAGCCAAGGATTCACTTACAGATGAATTTCAAGGACAAATTCGTATATCCATACAATATCCAAATTATTTAGCTTTTAGAGGAGGAGGAATGCCTGTCATTGTGGACCCATGAGTGTCATCAGGGACACTAGTGTGAGTGAAAGAAGCCAATCACCAAGAAACCACTACTGTCTGGTTGCATTTACATGAGGAATGTAAAGTAGTCAGAGTCATGGAAGCAGAGAGCAGAAGGGTGGGTGCCAAGAGTTAGGGAGGGGCGATGTGTTGCTGTTCCATGCTTATGGAGATTGAGTCATGCCAGATGGAAGAATCTAGAGACCTGGTGCGAAACCATGCACATCGAGTTGACAATAGTGTGCCATACACTTGGAAATTCATCAAGAGGGTAAATGTGATGTTATGTGTATATATACCACAGGCAAAATCTACGTGATCTAGAGTATGAAGCTAAAAAGGACCGACAGGGTTTGGTGGGTGGGAAAGAGGGGAAGGGTCGCACAGCTAGATGGAGAGGATGACAGAAAGCTGCTCTGTCCAGGCGCCGGCGAAGATGTCTACACAGTGTGACCCCAGCAACTTGGCCACGTCCTTTCTCATCCCCATTCACGAAGGAGCTAATACTATGCTACGTGTGGGCAGTGTGGGCTCAGATAACACTGGTGCTCCTGATCTCGAAACATTGCAGTCAACCTCCAGCAATGGAAACTACGATGTACAGATTAAGGAATTCTAGGACAACCTTCCTTCTTTGACTGGGACAGTTGTTATTGGATAAACAAATGGCATTTTAAAATCGAGCAGTCTATTTGTTCTTGTTTCTTTGAGGAAAATAGGTGTATGAAAATCAGCTCCTCTTAAAATACACGTTTCTCAGAAGATTTATGCTCCAAAAGAAAACGGAAACCCTAATTTGGCTCTGTTTACATTCACGGTGACTTAAAAGAACTACCTTCACTTGTTTACTTGCAAAAGCCTTCAGAATCAAACAAGTCCCTCTTGCACTGGCAGATGGACAGGGAAGTGAGTGGTGATTCTCCCGGCACAATGTTGAGGTTTGAGGTTCTCTTTCCCCACCTTGCGATGCACAGAGCACCCTTCCTTCCTCCTTGGTAGAGGCCCAGGTACCCACAGTGATGCTCAGTCCCTGAAAAGGACCTCATTTCTCCTTTCATCCTACACTTTTTTGCCCACCTCAGAGAGCCACACCTAGGATCAGTGGTGGGCGTGTGGTTTTCCTCGTGAGAATGACAATTTTATTCTTAGACACCGTATCTGAAGGTAAATGGTAGATGTCAAAGGGGAAAGATGGAGTGAATTGGCCCCCACTCTTCCTGGCCGCTGTTCCTTTCTCAGGTTCCCCCCAGAACTGGGTGTGGCACGAGGCTGCCCCAGAAGCCACCTGCAGGAGGAAGGCGTCTGTCCCGGTACTCAGTGCTTCAGATTGGGGTGGGAAGACTCACTGTGGGGCCTCCAGAGAAGAGCGTTGTGTGTGAGTGAAGTGGCAGGAGTGGGGGACCATGACCATTCATGCCACGCGGCCTGCCATGAGGTGAGAGTCACATGGAGGAACAGGGATTGTCAAACAGGAATCTGTGGTTATCCTCTTCCTAGTTGGTGATGAGATTTGTTTTCCAGGTGAATTGATGTGTATTTGCAAGTAAGGAACACATATTTAAATTGCGCATGTTGAAGTATTTTCACGTGCATATACATTCATGATGTGACGGTGATGGGAAATTTCACTGAGAAACTGGGCACCATTAATTGCTGTGTTTAAGGAAAATTACACCTAGGGAAACGCACCACTCGCCAAACTAACACACACACGCACACACACACACACACACACACACCCTGAGAATCACAGCACTTGGATTCACATGTAGACCCAACTACCAGCCTGCACACAAACCTACACCACCTAAGGGCAGCACAGTAGCTTCCGGGGACAGTGCAATGTGGCCACGGGTCTTTACCCAGAAAATCCCTTTCTATTTCCATACCACCTATACTCACTCCAGCAGGACCTGGAATCAGGGTGGCTCTCAACATTGAGCCTACAATAAAGCCCCACCTTTCCCATTTTCTATCTTGTTCCAAACACGGGTGTGGCTCTAGAGTACAGAATACTTACCACTGTCAGGTTCCAGCAGGGCCACCTGCAATTTCAGAGAAGAAAACATTATGAGCATCGAATCATGCCTTGTCCTGTTTGCACAGCTCTTTTGGGATCTTGGTGATGGGAGAAACCCAGGTGGGAAAGGGTGACAGAGGCCAGCGAACCCCAAAACATGAACAGAGCAAACTTAGTCATGGACACAGGCATCAGATCTTCCTACAGGATGCATGTCCCAGGTCCATTTGACCAAATCATTGGCAAGGAGGAATACTGCTATCCATGGAAAAGCTCACTAGCCTGCAGACTGTAACTGATCCTGCTGTTTTTTAAATGTCTTTGGAATCAAGTATCAGTTGGTAATAGACTGTCACTAAACATTCCCCCCACCACGTAAATTGTACTTGCTGAGATTTTTGTATCTGACTTCAATACTTTCTCGAAAGAGAAAAAAAGAATGTTGTATCTCACACAAAGAAAGGCCAGCTTACCACCTTGGTGAAAAATGGGCCCTCTGCCTCTTCGCTCTCCAAGGAAAGGTCATCCATCAGGCCATCCGGGGAAGCTAGGTAGAAACACACAGAAACTGTCAGGACACTGGTGAGGCGGCTCAGGAATTGCTTTGGGAGCTTTGTTTGGCGTGGACATGCGCACAAGAGTATGGCAAGGGTGGTTCATGAGTATGGACTGATCTGCTGCTGGATCAAGAAAGGTCAGGGAGAGGAGCAGGAAAGTAAAGAGAAACACTGCCTCTGAATTTTAGCTACAGGGAATTGAATCAGGGTGAAACCATCAATCTGAAAGAGGGTAAATGCGTGCTATGTTTTACTGACAGAATCCTGTGACCCTACTGACTCTTTGAAGTTCAGCAAAACTGCGCCTGTGTTGTGGACATTTTCAAGACAGATTCTTTGCCAGGATAAACCTACGCTGCTCCTACCCAGATCTCATCTCTTCTAGAAGATTGAAATTCATTTAAAGAACACCGTGTTGCAGGGCTGCATTCTATCCTACCAAAACTACCCTCCAGTTTTATATTTGTTCACTAATCATTTATCATGAGGAAAATCAAAGATATAAACTTTCAACCTACTGACATGCTTGCATTTCAAAATAGCCACCGTCAACGACGCGCTGTTTCTTTCCAGTCTTCCATTTCTGTGCAATGTGTGTGTGTCCTAAAGTCAGTGGGACCCATTCTCTCCAGGAACCCCCACCCCCAGCAAGTGGCAAGTTCATTACAGAGGAGAGGCCTGGTGAGAGCACGGACACTCTCTCACCTGGCCATGCAGGAGATTTGCAGTAAGTTTGGTCGGGCACCAACCTAATGATGAAGCTTTACTGGGAGTCCCCATTTGCCACTTACCCTTCAGCATGTGCTTTGAAGGTGTGAGCATTTTTCAAGGCTAATGATGATTTTTTGATAGACCAAAATGTCTTCCTGATTCTTCTCTGCTTTGGTCATGGATGGGAATTATCCTAACTATGACAGATGTTGGGCCCTTCATTTCTGCCCCATTCGCATCTGAGGAAAGGGAGCCCTAGGCAAACCTCCAGGTGTAGCTGTGGTCAGAGAGGAATGTGGTGTCCTAGGTGGTGTGCACTGTGTGGATGAGGTTTACCTTTGGAAATTTGCCACTTGTATTGATCTGTGTATGTGGGAAATGTCTTCCAGTGAAATACATGCACTTAACATGCCGACATGCACAATCCCATCCCATCGACTCACAGAAACAACCCCCAACCCTCATACACACCAGCCACACCACCTAAATGACCTACTTGCTTCCAGGGACTGTAGAACAGGGTCATAAGTTTCTACAGGACAGTTTTTCTCACTCAACCCCAGCCTCCATTCCCAGCAGGAGCCCAGAATCAGGGAAGCTCTTCAGACCAAAGAGGAGGAGAAAGCCCCACTTTGTTCATCAGCTAGATTTGTCCTCAAGAAGTGACTAATCTTAGAATACATACTTGGACCATTTCCCATTGCCTCCTCCTACAGTTAGAGAAAAGGAAACACTGTGAGGATCACATCATCCTGTGCACACCGTTGGCACACATCTTTTGTTCTCTTGGTGATGTGAGCAAGCTAGATGGGATACATCATTGAGTTTATGACCAAAAAACTAATAAAATCACCTGCAAAAAAGGCTCCACCTTTGAATGTCAGATCTCACAAGTCCATTTTAATCAGCAAATACAAGGTTATTTTCCACAGACAACATTATCTCCTAGAAAATGCTTGCTACCATACATTGTGTAAATAATTGGTGGTGAGGTTTGTTTGTTTTAATGCCCCTCTAAATACGGGCAGTTAGTGGTATAAACTCACAGGAAACTCTCAACACTGAGGACACTGTATATATCCTCTGGAATGTATATGCTCAGTTGTTCATGGAAATAGAAACAAAACAATGGTTGTACTTCAGACACAGAAAATGACTTTACCATGGTGCTTCAGTTTCTCAGTTGTTTAAGCGTGTGCCTTCAGCTCAGGTCATGATCCCAGGGACCTGGGATGGAGCCCCACATTGGGCTCCGTGCTCAACGGGGAGCCAGCTTCTCCCTCTCCCTCTGCTACCCACCCTGCTTCCTCTCTCTCTCTCTCTCTCTCTCTCTCTCTCTCTCTCTCTCATTCTATCTCATAAAAATACAAACTTGAAAAAAATGACTTTACCTGAGGGAGAGTCGCAGTTTCTTCCTCTGCCTTCGAACTGGGTCTTTCCATCAAGCCCTCAGGAGCAGCTAGGATTGTTTTTCAGAGTCCATCATCTCTCATGGTTTTTCTCCCCCTCCGATTTCCCCACCTTCATTCTTCCCCTCCTGCTATCTTCTACTTTTTTTTTCTTAACATATCTTGCATTATTTGTTTCAGAGGTACAGATCTGTGATTCAACAGTCTTGCACAATTCACAGAACTCACCATAGCACATACCCTCCCCAATGTCTATCACCCAGCCACCCATCCCTCCCACCCCCCACCACTCCAGCAACCCTCAGTTTGTTTCCTGAGATTAAGAATTCCTCATATCAGTGAGGTCATATGATGCATGTCTTTCTCTGATTGACTTATTTCACTCAGCATAACACCCTCCAGTTCCATCCATGTCGTTGCAAATGGCAAGATCTCATTCCTTTTGATGGCTGCATAATATTCCATTGTGTATATATACCACTTCTTCTTTATCCATTCATCTGTCGATGGACATCATGGCTCTTTCCACAGTTTGGCTATTGTGGACATTGCTGCTATAAACATCGGGGTGCACATACCCCTTCGGATCCCTACATTTGTATATTTGGGGTAAATACCCAGTAGTGCAATTGCTGGATCATATGGTAGCTCTAATTTCAACTGTTTGAGGAACCTCCATACTGTTTTCCAGAGTGGTTGCACCAGCTTGCATTCCCACCAACAGTGTAGGAGGGTTCCCCTTTCTCCGCATCCCCGCCAACATCTGTCGTTCCCTGACTTGTTAATTTTAGCCATTCTGACTGGTGCGAGGTGGTATCTCATTGAGGTTTTGATTTGGATTTCCCTGATGCCAAGCGATGTAGAGCACTTTTCATTTGTCTGTTGGCCATCTGGATGTCTTCTTTGGAAAAATGTCTGTTCGTGTCCTCTGCCCATTTCTTGATTGGGTGTTGAGTTTGATGAGTTCTTTATAGATTTTTGATACTAGCCCTTTATCTGATATGCCATTTGCAAATATTTTCTCCCATTCTGTCGGTTGTCTTTTGGTTTTGTGGACTGTTTCTTTTGCTGTGCAAAAGCTTTTTATCTTGAAAATCCCAATAGTTCATTTTTGCCCTTCCTTCCCTTGCCTTTGGCAATGTTTCTAGGAAGAAGTTGCTGCAGCTGAGGTCGAAGAGGTTGCTGCCTGTGTTCTTTAGGATTTTGATGGACTACTGTCTCACGTTTACGTCTTTCAACCATTTGGAGTCTATTTTTGTGTGTGGTGTAAGGAAATGGTCCAGTTTCATTCTTCTGCATGTGGCTGTCCAATTTTCCCAACACCATTTGTTGAAGAGACTGTCTTTTTGCCATTGGACATTCTTTCTTGTTTTGTCAAAGATAAGTTGACCATAGAGTTAAGGGTCCATTTCTGGGCTCTCGATTCTGTTCCATTGATCTATGTGTCTGTTTTTGTGCCAGTATCATACTGTCTTGATGATGACAGCTTTGTAATAGAGCTGGAAGTCCGGAACTGTGTTGCCGCCAGCTTTGCTTTTCTTTTTCAAGATTCCTCTGGCTATTCGGGGTCTCTTCTGGTTCCATACAAATTTTAGGATTATTTGTTCCATTTCTTTGAAAAAAGTGGATGGTATTTTGATGGGGATTGCATTGAATGTGTAGATTGCTCTAGGTAGCACTGACATCTTCACAATGTTTGTTCTTCCAATCCATGAGCATGGAACGTTTTTCCATTTCTTTGTGTCTTCCTCAATTTCTTTCATGAGTATTTTATAGTTTTCTGAGTACAGATCCTTTGCCTCTTTGGTTAAATTTATTCCTAGGTATCTTATGGTTTTGGGTGCAATTGTGAATGGGATCGACTCCTTGATTTGTCTCTCTTCTGTCTTGTTGTTGGTGTATAGGAATGCCACTGATTTCTGTGCATTGATTTTATAGCCTGCTACTTGACTGAATTCCTGTATGAGTTCTAGCAGTTTTGGGGTGGAGTCTTTGGGTTTTCCACATACAGTATCATATCATCTGCAAAGAGTGAGAGTTTGACTTCCTCTTTGCCGATTTGGATGCCTTTGATTTCTTTCTGTTGTCTGATTGCTGTGGCTAGGATTTCTAATACTATGTTGAATAGCAGTGGTGAGAGTGGACATCCCTGCCACGTTCCTGACCTTAGGGGAAAGGCTCTCAGCTTTTCCCCATTGAGAATGATATTCGTTGTAGGTTTTTCATAGATGGCTTTTATGATATTGAGGTATGTACCCTCTATCCCTATACTCTGAAGAGTTTTGATCAAGAAAGGATGCTTTACTTAGTCAAATCCTTTTCTGCATCTATTGAGAGGATCTTATGATTCTTGTTCTTTCTTTTGTTAATGCATTGTATCACGATGATTGATTTGTGGATGTTGAACCAACCTTGCAGCCCAGGGATAAATCCCACTTGGTCGTGGTGAATAATCCTTTTAATGTACTGTTGGATCCTATTGGCTAGTATTTTGGTGAGAATTTTTGCATCCATGTTCATCAAGGATATTGGTCTGTAATTCTCCTTTTTGATGGCGTCTTTGTCTGGTTTTGGGATCAAGGTAATGCTGGCCTCATAAAATGAGTTTGGAAGTTTTCCTTCCATTTCTATTTTTTGGAACAGTTTCAGGAGAATAGGTATTAATTCTTCTTTAAATGTTTGGTAGAATTCCCCTGGGAAGCCATCTGGTGCTGGGCTTTTGTTTGTTGGGAGACTTTTGATGACTGCTTCAATTTCCTTAGTGGTTACAGGTCTGTTCAGGTTTTCTATTTCTTCCTGGTTCAATTTTGGTAGTTGATACATCTCTAGGAATGCATCCATTTCTTCCAGGTTATCTAATTTGCTGGCATAGAGTTGCTCATAATATGTTCTTATAATTGTTTGTATGTCTTTGGTATTGGTTGTGATCTCTCCTCTTTCATTCATGATTTTGTTGATTTGGGTCATTTCTCTTTTCTTTTTGATCAGTCTGGACAGGGGTTTATCAATCTTGTGAATTCTTTCAAAGAACCAGCTCCCAGTTTCGCTGATCTGTTCTACTGTTCTTTTGGTTTCTATTTCATTGATTTCTGCTCTGATCTTTATTATTTCTCTTCTCCTGCTGGGTTTAGGCTTTAGTTGCCATTTTTCACTAGCTCCTTTAGGTGTAGGGTTAGGTTGTGTATTTGAGACCTTTCTTGTTTCTTGAGAAAGACTTGTATAGCTATATGCTTTCTTCTCAGGACTCCCTTTGCTGTATCCCAAAGATTTTGAACAGTTGTGTTTTCATTTTCATTGGTTTCCATGAATTTTCTTAATTCTTCTTTAATTTCCTGGTTGACCCATTCATTCTTTAGTAGGATGCTCTTTAGCCTCCATATATTTGAGTTCTTTCTGACTTTCCTCTTGTGACTGAGTTCTAGTTTCAAAGCACTGTGGTCTGAAAATATGCAGGGAATAATCCCAATCTTTTGGTACCTGTTGAGACCTGATTTGTGACCTAGGATATGATCTATTCTGGAGAATGTTCCATGAGCACTAGAGAAGAATGTGTATCCATTGCTTTGGGATGAAATGTTCTGAATATGTCTGTGAAGTTCATTTGGTCCAGTGTGTCGTTTAAAGTCTTTATTTCCTTGTTGGTCTTTTGCTTAGATGATCAGTCCATTTCAGTCAGGGGGGTGTTAAAGTCCCCCACTATTATTGTATTGTTGTCAATGTGTTTCTTTACTTTTGTTATTAATTGCCTTATATAATTGGCTGCTCCTATGTTAGGGGCATAGATATTTACAATTGTTAGATCTTCTTGTTGGATAGACCCTTTTAGTAGGATATAGTGTCCTTCTTCATCTCTTATTCCAGTCTTTGTTTTAAAATCTAATTTGTCTGATATAAGGATTGCCACCCCAGCTTTCTTTTGGTGTCCATTAGCATGGTAAATGGTTTTCCATCACCTCACTTTCAATGTGGGGGTGTTTTGGGTCTAAATGACTCTCTTGCAGACAGCATATCGATGGGTCTTGGTTTTTTATCCAGTCTGATAGCCTATGTCTTTTGATTCGGGCATTGAGCCCATTTACATTCAGGGTAACTATTGAAAGATATGAATTTAGTGCCACTGTATTGCCTGTAAGGTGACTGTTACTGTATATTGTCTGTATTCCTTTCTGGTCTATGCTGCTTTTAGGCTCTCTCTTTGCTCAGAGGACCCCTTTCAATATTTCTTGGAGGGCTGGTTTCGTGTTTGCAAATTCCTTTAGTTTTTTTGTCCTGGAAGCTTTTTATCTCTCCTTCAATTTTCAATGACAGCCTAGCTGGATATAGTATTCTTGGCTGCATATTTTTCTCATTTAGTGCCTGAAGATATCATGCCAGTCCTTTCTGCCCTGCCAGGTCTCTGTGGATAGGTCTGTTGCCAATCTCATGTTTCTACCATTGTAAGTTAAATATCTCTTCTCCCAAGCTGCTTTCAGGATTTTCTCTTTGTCTCTGAGACTCGTAAGTTTTACTATTAGATGTTGGGGTGTTGACCTAGTTTTATTGATTTTGAGAGGGGTTCTCTATGCCTCCTGGATTTTGATGCCTGTTTCCTTCCCCACATTAGGGAAGTTCTCTGCTATTATTTGCTCCAGTATACCTTCTGCCCCTCTCTCTCTTTCTTCTTCTTTCTGGGATCCCAATTATTCTAATGTTGTTTCATCTTACCGTATCACTTATCTCTCGAATTCTGCCCTCGTGATCCTGTAGTTGTTTCTCTCTCTTTTTCTCAGCCTCTTTATTTTCCATCATTTGGTCTTCTATATTGCTGATTCTCTCTTCTGCCTCATTTATCCTAGCAGTTAGTGCCCCCATTTTTTATTGCACTTCATTAATAGCCTTTTTTATTTCGATTTGGTTAGATTTTAGTTCTTTTATTTCTCCAGGAAGGGTTTCTCTAATAACTTCCACACTTTTTCAAGCCCAGCTAGTATCTTTAAAATCATGATTCTGAACTCTAGGTCCGACATCGTAATAATGTCCGTATTGAGTAGGTCCCTGGCAGACGGTACTACCTCTTGTTCTTTTTGCTGAGGTGATTTTTTTCGTCTTGTCATTTTGTCCAGAGGAGAACAGATGAATGAGAGAACAAAATACTAACAGGTTAACAACGTCCCCAGCAAATATACTCTAAACAAATCAGAAAAGACCTGAAACCCGGGGAAAAGAAAGGGAAAGAAACAAAAAAGAATGAGAAAAAAAAAAGAAAAAGATAAAGATAAAAACAAACAAAAACAGAACAAAACAAAAAAAAAAACAGAATATGATCAAATATGATCAGGTTAGTGCATAGATCAGTGCCACACACTAGATTTTGGGTGTATTTTGGTCTGTTAGAAGAAAGTGCCTCCTAAAATTTTAAAGAAAGAAAGACAATATATGTACAAAATAAGGGTTGATACAATGGAGGGATGGAAGATGACTATAAAGATGAAAATTATAAAAGATTTTGTAAAAGGAATTGATAAGAAGTTGTTTGAAAAAACAAAGAAGAT
The DNA here is from genome assembly GCF_009762305.2 of Zalophus californianus. Taxonomy (NCBI): domain Eukaryota; kingdom Metazoa; phylum Chordata; class Mammalia; order Carnivora; family Otariidae; genus Zalophus; species Zalophus californianus. The sequence continues at coordinate 27,813,946 of NC_045608.1, read as the reverse complement.
TTAAAAAAAAGGGAGAGAATGTGATCAGGCAGGAGAATAGAACAAAGCCATACACTAGTGATTTAGGGTATATTTTGATCTGTTAGAAGAAACTGTATCTCAAAATTTTAAAGAGAGAACTTTATATATATATATATATATATATATATATATATATATATATATGCCAAAAATAAGGGTATCTACTATGAAGGGATAGAATATGACTCTAAAAATGAAAAATAAAATTTTTTTTTCAAAAAGGGATTGATAAGGTGTTGGTTGAAAAAGGGAAAAAGAAAAATTCAAAAAAAAAAAAACAGTTAAAAAAATTAACTTTGAAAGACTAATTATCATGGTAAAAAAGCCATGAATTCTATGTGCAGTATTCACCTAGCTCTGGAGTTCTCCCGTTCTCCTTGATCGGTAAACTTGGTCTTGGCTTGCTGTTCATGCTGATCTTCTGGGGGAGGGGCCTGTTGCCATGGTTCCCAAATGTCCGCCAGAGGCGGAATTGCCCCGCCCTTGCCAGTCCCAGCTAAGCAAGCTGCTCGGGTTTGCTCTAGGGAGCTTTTTTTTTTTTAATTTTTTATTGTTATGTTAATCACCATATATTACATAATTTGTTTTGGTGTAGTGTTCCATGATTCATTGTTTGTTCATAACACCCAGTGCTCCATGCAGAACGTGCCCTCCTCAATACCCATCACCAGGCTAACCCATCCCCCCTCCCTCCTCCCCTCCAGAAACCTCAGTTTGTTTCTCAGAGTCCATCATCTCTCCTGGTTCGTCTCCCCCTCTGACTTACTTCTAGGGAGCTTTTGTTCCCTGCAAGCTCTCAGTACAGCTTTGGAGGACGAGAGTGAAATGGTGGCCTCCCAATCTCCGCCCGGAGGAGCCAAGAACTTGGGGCCCCGCTCCTCAGTGTGTCCCCAGAGAAAAGCAGTCAGTCACTCCCGTCTCCCTGGTCTCCAGGCACACTCCGTGCTCCCCCGGCCTGTGACCAAGTGTTTCTCTCTCTGGCACCCAACTCGGTGTGGATTCTCCAAACCCAGCAGATCCCTGCGGTGCGTTCCCGCGCCACTCCTCCTGGGGGAGGAAGGGGAGTCTCCCCGGATCTGCTGCTTGTTGGGTCCCTGCTGGAGGAGCAGTGGCCTGACTGTGTCGCTGATCACAGTTTATGGCAACCCCGAGCTGAGAGCCCGCACCTCGGCTCTGTCTCTGCAGCCGGCTTCCCCACTCCGATACCTGGGAGCTCTGGCGCACTCAGGCACCCCCGGTCTTTCTGTGACCCCGAGGGTCCTGAGACCACACTGTCCCGCGAGGGTTCCACCCCCCGCTTAGCCACTGGAGCGACGTCCCTCCGCGGAGCCGACTTCTAAAAGTTCCGATTTTGTGCTCTGCGGCTCTATCACTTGCCAGAAGCGGCCGACGGAGGTCCCCTCCCCCGCCGTCTATCCTCCCAAATTCACTTCTCCGGATTCACTTCTCCGCACGTCCTACCTTCCAGTAAGTGGTCGCTTCTCTGTTCAGAGAGTTGTTGCTACTCTCCTCTTCGATCTCCTGTTGAGTTCGTAGGTGTTCAGAATGGTTTGATCCCTACTCAGCTGAATTCCTGAGACCAGACGAAATCTAGGTCTCCTACTCCTCCGCCATCTTGCTCTGCCCCTACATCATTAGTTTTTGATGTGGTGTTCCACGATCCATTGTTTTTGTATAATACCCAGTGCTCAATACAGTATGTGCCTCCATAATACCCATCACCGGGCAAACCCTTCCCCCTCCCCTCTAAAACCATTTGTTTCTCTGAATCCTAGTCTGTCGTGGTTCATCTCTCCCTCCAATCTCCCCCCCACTTTTCCTTTCCTCCTCCTAGTGTCCTCCACGCTATTACTTATGTTCCACAAATAAGTGAAACCACATGATCATTGACTTTCTCTGCTTGACTTATTTCACTTAGCATAATCTCCTCCAGTCCCATCCATGTGGATGTAAAAGTTGGGTAATCATCCTTTCTGATGGCTGAGTAATATTCCATTGTGTATATGGACCACGTCTTCTTTATCCATTCATCTGTTGAAGGACATCTTGGCTCTTTCCACACCTCTCCAAAGAAGACAAACAAATGGCTAATGGACACATGAAAAAATGTTCATCAGCAGCAGCCATCAGGGAAATTCAAATCAAAACCACACTGAGATACCACCTTACGCCAGTCAGAATGGCAAAAATTGACAAGGCAAGAAACAACTAATGTTGTCTTCATGTTTATATGGCCACGAGCCCAAGTGCCACACAGTGGGTTTGTGGAAGGAGCACCTTCAGTTCTGGTAAGGTGGCATCGGGCAACTCTTTACATTCTGAATTGGACAACAAAAGAGTTGCTCTTGGAGAAAACTTTTTTTTTTTTTAGTTATTTGCTTGAACTTTGCTTTTACTTTTGGTCACCAGGGGGCAGAGCTGTCATTCCATAAGATGAACCATATTAGGGCGCCTGGGTGGCTCAGTTGGTTAGGCGACTGCCTTCAGCTCAGGTCAGGATCCTGGAGTCCTGGGATCGAGTCCCACGTCGGGCTCTGTGCTTGGCAGGAAGTCCGCTTCTCCCTCGCCATCTCTATTTGCAGAGATATGATTTGGTATTTAGAAAATATGAAAAAAATGCACTTAAAAAAAAAAACCCTATTCAGACAAATGATGAGGTTAAGCAAGGTTTCAGGGTGAAAGATCCACACACAGAAATCACTTGTATTTCTCTACAGTAGCAATGAACAATCCTAAAATAAAATAAAGAAAACCAATTCCTTTTATAATAGCATCAAAAGAGTTAAATAATTAGGAGTACATTTAATAAACGAAGTTCAAAACTCATACACATTACTATGAAACAGTGTTGACAAAAAAAAAGATCAAAAGATCTAAAGAAATGGAAAACATCCCATATGCATGGATTAGAAGACTCATATTGTTATGATGGCAATGCTTCCCAGGTTGTCTACACAGTCAGGAAATCGCTATCAAAATCCCAACTACCTTTTATTTTTTATTCCCAGAAATTGACACACTCATCCTAAAATGCACATGGACATGCAAGAGACCCAGAATAGCAAAACAGTCTTGAAAAAGAAGGAAAAATGGGTACTAACAATTTCCCATTTGAAGGCTTACAACAAAGCTACAGTAATCAAGATAATGTTGTCGTGGCATAAGGACTGACAGTTGGATCAAGGGAATGGAATTGAGAATCCAGAAATAAACCTTATATTTATGGTCGATTGATTTAGAAAAGGCTGCCAAGACAATTCAGGGGGAAACAATAGTCTTTTCAGGAAATGATGCTGGAACAAGTAAAGAACCACATGCAAAGGAACAAAGTGGACCCCTTCCTCACATGATCCACAGGTATTGATTCAAAGGGATTTAAACCCAAGTGTGAGAGCTAAAACCACAAATAGAAGAAAACACAGGAGCAAATCTTCATGGCCTTGGATTAGCCAAGGGGTCCATAGATATGACACCAAAAGCACAAGCAAGAAAAAAGGAAACAAATCTGACATCATCAAAATTAAAAACTGTGGAGCTTTAAATGAAAACATCAAGAAAGGGAAAAGACAGCCCACAGACCAGGACAAAATGTTTGCAGATTTATATCTGATAAGGAACATAAAACCTCTTACAAATCACTAATAATTGATTTTAAAAAATAACCCAATTTAAAAAATGTGGGCAAAGGATCTGAGCAGATATTTCTCTGAAGTAGATATGGAAATGGCCAAAAGCACACAAAAAGATGCCTAACATAACCATTAGGGAAATGGGAATCAAAACCTCCATGAGTAACCATGCCCCACCCTCCAAGATGGCTGCAGGCACCAAGACAGAGGACACAAAGTGTTGGCACAGATGGGGAGAAATCGGCACCTTCGTGCGGTGCTGGTAAAATGTGGGATGGATCAGCCACTTTGGAAAGCACTTTGGCAGGTCCTCAAAACGCTAGACACAGAGGTATCATCTAGCCCAGAAGTTCTGCTCCTGGGTTTCTACCCAACAGGAATGAAAACACAGAAACTTTGTACATAAATGTGCATGGCCGCGTTACTGGTCATCCCTCCAAAGTGGAAGCAAGCCAAGTGCCCATCTACTGATGAGTTGGTAGTCTGTGCTCTATCCATGCAGTGGAATCCAATAACATGCAATGAATTTCAGAAACGTAACCATGTGGATGAACGTGGAAAGTACATGAAATGAAAGAAGCAGTCACAAAATACCACCTATTGTACAATGCCCCCTGCCTCAAGTGCCCAGAAGGCAGATCTATAGAGAAGGTAAATTAGTGTTTGCCTGGGGCAGGAGGGTGCAGGTGATGTGGGTGGTGAACCCCAAGGCACAGGGTCTCTGTTGGTGGTGATGAAACTGTTCTAAATTTTGATTTGAGATGGATATACTAAATATACTAAAATATACTATATATAAAAATATATATGTAAAATATAATAAATATATAATAAAAATATAAATATGTAAAATAAAATAAATATACTAAAATAGCATACACTGAATATACTAAAAACCAAGGAATTGTAAACTTTAACTGGTGAATTGTATGGCATATGAATTCTCTCTCTCTCCATATGCCTACATATATATTTAAAGATTCAGCACACGATTCTGAATGATTCTCAGAACCACGTTACCATTGACATCAGAGTTTGTGAGTGTTCAAATATCACTGAGAAGCTGACGTTGGCCAGGCACCGAAACAAACTCCAGATGCACTAAAGAGTTGACAGGAACCATGGAACCATGACAATTTGGAAGACAGTCCGGGTCCTCGTTGGGCACCTGGACGGGAAGCGGAGACGCCACAGAGTGAGAGGTTTGACCACACCATTTTAGCAAAGGAAACTCAGTGACAGACAACAGAACAGGGAAACCATGGGCCCCAAGTCGGGTGGGACATGACACCTTGATTTTTTTTTTTTTTACAAAGCTCTCACCTATCACCCCCAGGACTTTAAGACCCCGCAAGAAAGAGCGCCGTGTACAGTCACAGGCATTTGATGGCACAGTAGGGATGAGAGGCTTGCAGACCGAATGCTAGTGAGATGTATTCTCACCTAACAAATCAGGCAAGATGGAAATGTGGAAGCAGAGAGGCCACGAGACCCGCATCCTGGTCCCTAGGGCACGACGTGTCAATGAGTTTCAGTTTCTCCAAGCACAAAACGCTCATGTACTTTGAGCCAGGGAGTCTGCTTCTAGCATTTTCTCCCAAGGAGAGATAAAAGAGGTTGTAAGGGATTTGCAACACTGTTCACAGAGGCTTTATTTACGATGGCGAGGCCCTACACCCTGCGTCCATGCCAGTATCTCCCGCCCAGGTGAAACAGGAGGGGGAATCCCAAGGGTGGTTTCCAAAGGTTCCGCGCCACCTGGATCCAGCCCTACACCTGGTACCACCTCCCTCTTGCAGGGGAGGCATCCCCTGGCCTTGGCCCCACTTCCTTAGGCAGCAGTGAGCCGCACTTGCCCGCTCCCCCAAACTGCTCCTCTGGGGAAATTCTGGAGCCCCTGCAGCTGAGCCTGTGGGCTACGCAGCGTGCCCCCTCAATCTGAAGCCAGACCGCAATCTCCCGGCCGCCCCTGGCCAGGCTCTGAACATCAAGTATGTCTGGGCTGGTAGCTCAGGCCCAGGCCGTGAGCTTGGCTGCCTCGGTCACTTCCTGGGCCCAGACTGCTCCTTGCTGCCATCACCCCCTTGGGCCAGAGATTTCTCAGGGTTGACACTGGCTTTCCTCTCCTCTGCCATGACCACCTCCGCTCTGTAGATGGGCCCATCTGAGCTGGGAGAGAGAGCACATTCTGCCTTTAAAACTGGGCTGAGGCCAGAGTAGAAGGGGAGCTAGGGGCAGTCAGGGCCGGCTCACCCTGCCCCACCCCTGGAGGCAGGTGGACAGACAGCTGTCCCTGTGTCCCTGGGCCAGGCGCCAGGCCAAGGACCTCTCATTCTTCAGTCTCATGGAAACCTCACTGTGACCTAGGACACAGGCGCCTGGGCCTGCTGCCTCAGGAAATCAAACCCCAATTCACCAAGGCCCCAGGGTGCAGGAGGAGCCCGCACCCCACCTCAGGGCCAGGCCCCTGGCTGCAGTCTCCGTGGCTCCCTCTTCCCAGCCGGGTGCAGCATCAGCTCAGCGCTGCTGGAAAAGACCCATGCACCAGTGTTCATAGCAGCTCTCCTCACAGAACCCGGATGGCCAGGACAAGCCACGTAACCAACAACAGACAGGGAGAAACACAATGTGTATGTGCACACAGTGGAATATTCCCCAGCCGAGAGAAGGAACAAGGTGCTGACACGTGCTATGAACCTCAAAACCATGTCTGGTGAAAGAAGCCAGCTCGAGAGCACAGATACTGTGACATTCAGCATCGGCAGATTCGAAATCAGACAGTAACCTCCAGGCTGCAACACTAAGGAAGCAGGACAAGGGGAGGGAGGGACAGCTGGATGGAAAGGGGCTTCTCTCTGGGAAGGGGGGTTCTGCCCACATGGGGGTGATGGCCGTGCCAGAGCGTTAGTGTGCCCCGTGCCACACCGTCTGCTTCCGGGGGGGGGCACACTTCACGCTGCGCGCATTTTGCCCCGATACACACCAACCAACCAATGCGGCAGAGAGCACGGGGCTGGCCTGCAGGCCCCTGGGGACCTGGCCGACCGACACGGCTCCCTGTGCCTGCCTCCCTCCCTGGCTCCAGTCCTTTCCTCTGAGTGTCTGCCCTGGCCCCTGTGACTCAGGCTGTGCCTCCAGTGGCCCGGGTCTGGGGTGCTCGCCGCCCATGGGCAGTTCAGGTGCTGTGGATGGAAGCTGGCCAGCCGTGCGCTCCCCTCACCCCAGCCCCCGTGGGGACCAACGTGGGCCCATGTGCCAGATAGGACTGGAGCCCCCGACTTCCAGACAGCGCGAGGCACTTCCCCTCCCTGCCCATGCTCCTGCTCAGGCTCGGGGGGCTCCTCTGAAGTGAGTCCCATCTACCCCAAATGCTGGCTCCCCGGACCCCACCCCACCAGCCAGACTAACCCCTGGCGACAGACCTACAGAGAAGCCAACACAACCTACACTCGCATTTCACTCATCCTCACTTGGTGCAAAGGTTGCTTGACTGCTCCAGAAAAATCCTGCTAAGTTAGGCCCCCAGTGCTGTCCTTTGGTTTATAACAGTTAACATCTCCAAATTTCAAACAGTCACCTGACACATTTCTGTGGGCAGGCCCAGGTGCCAAACCACCTTCTGCTGCAAGCCTGGGGCTCTGTGCTCAGAGGGAATTCCTGTCATTCCTGGCCTGAAGCTCGGCCCTCTACCTGCCCCAGCTGACCTGAGCAGGAGCCGCAGCAGAGGAAGGGGAGAGCGGACAGAGCCCTCGGATCAGGAGCCCAATCTGTTCTCAAAGCAACATGACCTCTCTCTGGGAACCTCCACAGAAGGGACAGCCCTGGGAACAAACTCAGGGGCTGCGTCTTATCTAAAAGGGGTACAAACAATGATCCACATGGCTTTCTGAGACCTGAGAAGGGGCCGTGAGCAGGTCAGGCTGAAGTGGGTGCCGGGCCTGTGCTGCGGCCCACCAGGGACCGTGGGTGACCAAGCACAAACTTCCTGGCAGAGGCCAAGGACCCACAGGCCTGGATTCCCATGGAGGCAGCAGCGTCAGTCCGGGAGCACAACCTGGGACGCACGAGGAGGGCTCTGGGTGTGAAATGAACCCTCAGGTCTGAAAGCAAGCCTGGATGGGTCTCTCGGGCCACTGGTCCGCCCAGCCCTGGCAGGCCCCGTCTCTCCCAGCAGGGATCTGGAACCTCCCAGCCGCACACCAGCACCATGCTCCTCATCACGGACACGCTGTTCGGCCCCTGAGAGCGCCCGGCCAAGCCTCCCAGAGGGCAGGGGCGCCCGGAGCTTACCAGCCTCCACGGGCACACTGCCAGGCTCTCGCCAATGATGTTGTAGATCGTCAGAATGACCTCATACAGAGAATGTAACTCAACATAATAAAGGCCATACCTGAGAAGCCACATCCTATGCAATGGTGAAAGCCGAAAGCTTCTCCTCTAAGATCAGGAATAAGACAAGAATGCCCACTCTTGCCACTTTTATTCAACATACAGTTGGCCCCTGAACAGTGCAGGGATTAGGGGTTGCCAAACCCGTGTGCAGTTGAAAATCTGAGTATACTTTTGACTCCCCAAAAACTGAACTACTAATAGCTTACTATTGACCAGAAACGTTATCAATAACAGAGTTGATTCACACATATTTTGAATGTTGTATGTTTTATAGACTGTATTCTTACAACAAAGTATGCTAGAGAAAAAGAATGTGATTAAGAAAATCCTGATGGAGCTTGGGGCACCTGGGTGGCTCAGTCTTTAAGCGTCTGCCTTTGGTTCATGTCACAATCCCAGGGTCCTGGGATCGAGTCCCGCATCGGGCTCCCTGCTCGGCGGGAAGCCTGCTTCTCCCTCTCCCACTCCCCCTGCTTCTGTTCCCTCTCTTGCTGTGTCTCTCTCTCTGTCAAATAAATAAATGAAATCTTAAAAAAAAAAAAAAAAAAGAAAATCTTGATGGAGCTAGAGTGTATTATGCTAAGCAAAATAAGTCAGTCAGAGAAAGACAAATACCATGTGATTTCACTCCTGTGGAATTTAATAAACAAAACAGATCAACAAATGGGACGGGGAATACAAAGAACAGAGAAGGAAACAAACTATAAGAAACTCTTGATGCTGTAAAACATACTGACTGTTGATAGAGGTGAGGTGGTTGGGGGATGGACTCGCTGGGTGATGGGGATTAAGGAGGGCACGTGTTATGATGAGCACTGGGTGTTGTCTGCAAGTGATGAATCCCTGAATTCTCCTGAAACCAATTTGCACTGTATGTTAAGTAACTAGAATTTAAATAAAAATTTGAAAAGAAAAAAAAAAGATCAAAAGGACAATACATTTACAGCAATGTCTGTCTTTACTGAAAAAAAAATGTATTAAGTGGACCCCACAATTCAAACCCACCTTGGCCAAGAGTCAACTGTACTACTGGAAATCCTAGCCAGAGCAATTACACAAGAAAAATAAATAAATAAATAAAAGGCATCCAAATTGGAAAGGAAGAAGTAAAGGTCACTATATCCAGATGACATTTTATACGTAAAAAACCCTAAAAACAACACCAAAAAACTATTAAACAAATTCAGTAAAATTGCAGGATAAAAAGTACATTAAAATCTGTTCCATTTTTATACACTAATAATGAACTAACAGGAAAATAAATTTAAAAAATATTTGAGGGGGTGGAGCAAGATGGCGGAGGAGTAGGAGACCTGGATTTCGTCTGGTCTCAGGAATTCAGCTGAATAGGGATCAAACCATTCTGAACACCTACGAACTCAACAGGGGATTGAAGATAAGAACAGTAACAACTCTCTGAACAGAAAAGCGACCACTTTCTGGAAGGTAGGACGTGCAAAGTGAATCCGAGGTGATATTCGGGAGGATAGACGGCGGGGGAGGGGGCCTCCATCGGCCACCTCTGGCAAGTGCTAGAGCCGCGGAGCACAAAATCGGAACTTTTAGAAGTCGGCTCCACTGAGGGACGTCGCTCCAGTGGCTAAGCGGGGGGTGGAACCCTCGCGGGACAGTGTGGTCTCAGGACCCTCGGGGTCACAGAAAGACCGGGGGTGCCTGAGGGCTGCAGAGCTCCCAGGTATCAGAGCGGGGAAGCCGGCTGCAGAGACGGAGCCGAGGCGCGGGCTCTCAGCTCAGGGTTGCCATAAACTGTGATCCGCGGCCCAGTCGGGCCACTGCTCCTCCAGCAGGGATCCAACAAGCGGCAGGGCTGGGGAGACTCTCCTTCCTCCCCCGGGAGGAGCGGCGCGGAAGCGCAGCTCAGGGATCTGCTGGGTTTGGAGACCACACGGGGTCGGGTGCCAGAGTTAGAAACGCTCGGTCACAGGCCGGGTGAGCACGGAGTGCGGCTGGAGATCGGGAAGACAGGAGTGACTGCTTTTCTCTGGGGGCACACTGAGGAGCGGGGCCCTGAGTTCTCAGCTCCTCCGGGTGGAGATTGGGAGGCCACCATTTTCACCCTGGTCCTCCAAAGCTGTACCGAGAGCTTGCAGGGAACAAAAGCTCCTGAGAGCAAACCGGAGCAGCTTGCTTAGCCCAGACCGACAAGGGCGGGGCAATTCCGCCTCCTGCAAAGATATTTGGGAACCACGGCAACAGGCCCCTCCCCCAGAAGATCAGCACGAACAGCCAGCAAGCCAAGACCAGGTTTACCAATCAAGGAGAACAGAACTCCAGCGCTAGGGGAATACTGCACATAGAATTCATGGCTTTTTTACCATAATTCATTAGTTTTTCAAAGTTAATTTTTTTAACTGTTTTTTTTTTATTTTTCTTTTTCCCTTTTTCAAACAACATTTTATCAATCCCTTTTTTAAAAAAGAACAGTCATATTTTTATCGCTTCATAGTAGTTACCCTTATTTTGGCATATAGATTGTTCTCTCTTTAAAATTTTGAGATACAATTTCTTCTACCAGATCAAAATATACCCCAAATCACTAGTGTATGGCTTTGTTCTATTCTCCTGCCAGATCACAGTCTCTCCCTTTTTTTTTCTTTTTTTTCTTTTTTCTTTTTCTTTTTAAATCTTCTTTCTTTTTAAAAACAACTTCTTTTCTTATCAATTCCTTTTATAAAATCTTTTATAATTTTCATCTTTACAGTCATCTGCCATCCCTTCATTGTATCAACCCTTATTTGTACATATATAAGTCTTTCTTCCTTTAAAATTTTAGCAGGCACTTTATTCTAACAGACCAAAATATGCCCAAAAGCTAGTGTGTGGCACTGATCTATGCACTAGGCTGATCATATTTGATCATATTCTGTTTTTTTGTTTTGTTTTGTTCTGTTTTTGTTTGTTTTTATATTTTTCTTTTCCCTCTTTTTTTTTCTCTTTTTCCTTTCCCTTTCTTGTCCCCTGGTTTCAGGTCTTTTCTGATTTGTATAGAGTATATTTGCTGGAGATGTTGTTAACCTGTTAGTATTCTGTTCTCTCATTCATCTGTTCTCCTCTGGACAAAAAGACAAGACGAAAAAAATCACCTCAGCAAAAAGAACAAGAGGTAGTACCGTCTGCCAGGGACCTACTCAATACGGACATTAGTACGATGTCGGACCTAGAGTTCAGAATCATGACTTTAAAGATACTAGCTGGGCTTGAAAAAAGTGTGGAAGTCATTAGAGAAACCCTTTCTGGAGAAATAAAAGAACTAAAATCTAACCAAGTCGAAATCAAAAAGGCTATTAATGAGGTACAATCAAAAATGGGGGCACTAACTGCTAGGATAAATGAGGCAGAAGAGAGAATCAGCGATATAGAAGACCAAATGATGGAAAATAAAGAGGCTGAGAAAAAGAGAGAGAAACAACTACAGGATCACGAGGGCAGAATTCGAGAGATAAGCGATGCAATAAGATGAAACAACATTAGAATAATTGGGATCCCAGAAGAAGAAGAAAGAGAGAGAGGGGCAGAAGGTATACTGGAGCAAATAATAGCAGAGAACTTCCCTAATGTGGGGAAGGAAACAGGCATCAAAATCCAGGAGGCACAGAGAACCCCTCTCAAAATCAATAAAACTAGGTCAACACCCCAACATCTAATAGTAAAACTTACGAATCTCAGAGACAAAGAGAAAATCCTGCAAACAGCTCGGGAGAAGAGATATGTAACCTACAATGGTAGAAACATTAGATTGGCAACAGACCTATCCACAGAGTCCTGGCAGGCCGAAAGGACTGGCATGATATCCTCAGAGCACTAAAAGAGAAAAATATGCAGCCAAGAATACTATATCCAGCTAGGCTATCATTGAAAATAGAAGGAGAGATAAAAAGCTTCCAGGACAAACAAAAACTAAAGGAATTTGCAAACACAAAACCAGTCCTCCAAGAAATATTAAAAAGGGTCCTCTAAGCAAAGAGAGAGCCTAAAAGCAGCATAGATCAGAAAGGAACACAGACAACAACAGTAACAGTCACCTGACAGGCAATAGAATGGCACTAAATTCATACCTTTCAATAGTTACCCTGAATGTAAATGGGCTCAATGCCCCAATCAAAAGACACAGGCTATCAGATTGGATTAAAAAACAAGACCCATCCATATGCTGTCTGCAAGAGACTCATTTTAGACCCAAAGACACCCCCACATTGAAAGTGAGGGGGTGGAAAACCATTTACCATGCTAATGGACACCAAAAGAAAGCTGGGGTGGCAATCCTTATATCAGACAAACTAGATTTTAAAACAAAGACTGTAATAAGAGATGAGGAAGGACACTATATCCTACTTAAAGTGTCTTTCCAAGAAGAAGATCTAACAAATGTAAATATCTATGCCCCTAACATGGGAGCAGCCAATTATATAAGGCAATCAATAACAAAAGCAGAGAAACACATTGACAAATATACAATAATAGTGGGGGACTTTAACACCCCCCTGACTGAAATGGACTGATCATCTAAGCAAAAGATCAACACTGAAATAAAGACTTTAAATGACACACTGGACCAAATGGACTTCACAGACATATTCAGAACATTCCATCCCAAAGCAACGGAATACACATTCTTCTCTAGTGCCCATGGAACATTCTCCACAATTGATCACATCCTAGGTCACAAATCAGGTCTCAACTAGGTACCAAAAGATTGGGATCATTCCCTGCATATTTTCAGACCACAATGCTTTGAAACTAGAACTCAATCACAACAGGAAAGTCAGAAAGAACTCAAATACATGGAGGTTAAAGAGCATCCTACTAAAGAATGAATGGGTCAACCAGGAAATTAAAGAAGAATTAAAAAAATTCATGGAAACCAATGAAAATGAAAACACAACTGTTCAAAATCTTTGGGATACAGCAAAGGCAGTCCTGAGAGGAAAGTATATAGCAATACAAGCCTTTCTCAAGAAACAAGAATGGTCTCAAATACAGAACCTAACCCTACACCTAAAGGAGCAGGAGAAAGAACAGCAAATAAAGCCTAAACCCAGCAGGAGAAGAGATATAATAAAGATCAGAGCAGAAATCAATGACATAGGCGCGGGAGCAAGATGGCGGAGGAGTAGGAGACCTAGATTTCGTCTGGTCTCAGGAATTCAGCTGAATAGGGATCAAACCATTCTGAACACCTACGAACTCAACAGGAGATCGAACAGGAGAGTAGCAACAACTCTCTGAACAGAGAAGCGACCACTTACTGGAAGGTAGGGCTTGCGGAGAAGTGAATCCGAGGCGATATTCGGGAGGATAGACGGCGGGGGAGGGGCCTCCGCCGGCCGCTTCTGGCAAGTGCTAGAGCCGCGGACCACAAAATCGGACCTTTTAGAAGTCGGCTCCGCTGAGGGACGTCGCTGCAGTGGCTAAACGGGGGGTGGAACCCTCGCGGGACAGTGTGGACTCAGGACCCTTGGGGTCACAGAGATACCGGGGTGCCTGAGTGCAGCAGAGCTCCCAGGTATCAGAGCAGGGAAACCGGCTGCAGATACGGAGCAGAGTCGCGGGTTCTCAGCTCGGGGTTGCCATAAACTGTGATCTGCGGCCCAGTCGGGGCACGGCTCCCCCAGCAGGGACCCAACAAGCAGCAGATCCGGGGAGACTCCCCTTCCTTCCCGGGGAGGAGCGGTGCGGGAACGCACTGCAGGGATCTGCTGGGTTTGGAGACTCCGCGCGGGGTCGGGTGCCAGAGAGAGCAACGCTCGGTCACAGGCCGGGTGAGCACGGAGTGCGGCCAGAGACCGGGGACACGGAAGTGACTGCTTTTCTCTGGGGGCACACTGAGGAGCGGGGCCCCGAGTTCTCAGCTCCTTCAAGTGGAGATTGGGAGGCCACCATTTCTGCCCTGGGCCTCCAAAGCTGTACCGAGAGCTTGCAGGGAACAAAAGCTCCTGAGAGCAAACCGGAGCAGCTTCCTTAGCCCGGACCGACAAGGGCGGGGCAATTCCGCCTCCGGCAAAGACATTTGGGAACCACGGCAACAGGCCCCTCCCCCCAGAAGATCAGCACAAACAGCCAGCAAGCCAAGACCAAGTTGATCGATCAAGGAGAATAGGAGAACTCCAGCGCTAGGGGAATACTGCACATAGATTCATGGCTTTTTTTTTTTTTTTTTTTTTACCATGATTCATTATTTCATCAAAGTTAATTTTTGTTGACTGTTTTTTTTTTATTTTTCTTTTTCCCTTTTTCAACCAACATCTTATAAATCCCTTTTTTAAAAAAAAAAAAAAACATTTTTTATTTTTCATTTTTAGAGTCATATTTTATCCCTTCATAGTAGTTACCCTTATTTTTGGCATATATATATAAGTTGTTCTCTCTTTAAAATTTTGAGGTACAGTTTCTTCTAACAGATCAAAATATACCCTAAATCACTAGTGTATGGCTTTGTTCTAGTCTCCTGCCTGATCACATTCTCTCCCTTTTTCCTTTTTTTTTTTTTTCTTATATCTTCTTTCTTTTTTCAAACAACTTATCTTACCAAGTCCTTTTATAAAATCTTTTATAATTTTCATCTTTACAGTCATCTTCCATCCCTTTATTGTATCAACCTTATTTTGTACATATATGTCTTTCTTCCTTTAAAATTTTAGGAGGCACTTTTTTCTAACAGACCAAAATACGCCCAAAATCTAGTGTGTGGCACTGATCTATGCACTAGCCTGATCATATTTGATCATATTCTGCCTTTTTTGTATTGTTTTGTTTTAGTTTTTATCTTTTTTTTTTTTCTTTTTCTCTTTCTTTTTTCTTTCTTTCCCTTTCTTTTCCCCTGGTGTCAAGTCTTTTCTGATTTGTATACAGTATATTTGCTGGGGACGTTGTTAACCTGTTAGCATTTTGTTCTCACATTCATCTATTCTCCTCTGGACAAAATGACAAGACGAAAGAAATCACCTCAGCAAAAAGAACAAGAGGTAGTACCGTCAGCCAGGGACCTACTCAACACCGATATTAGTACGATGTCGGACCTAGAGTTCAGAATCATGATTTTAAAGATACTAGCTGGGCTTGAAAAAAGCGTGGAAGTTATTAGAGAAACCCTTTCTGGAGAAATAAAAGAACTAAAATCTAACCAAATCGAAATCAAAAAGGCTATTGATGAGGTGCAATCAAAAATGGGGGCACTAAATGCTAGGATAAATGAGGCAGAAGAGAGAATCAGCGATATAGAAGACCAAATGATGGAAAATAAAGAGGCTGAGAAAAAGAGAGAGAAACAACTACAGGATCACGAGGGCAGAATTCGAGAGATAAGTGATATGATAAGACGAAACAACATTAGAATAATTGGGATCCCAGAAGAAGAAGAGAGAGAGAGAGGGGCAGAAGGTATATTGGAGCAAATTATAGCAGAGAACTTCCCTAATGTGAGGAAGGAAACAGGCATTAAAATCCAGGAGGCACAAAGAACCCCTCTCAAAATCAATAATAATAGGTCAACACCCCGACATCTAATAGTAAAACTTACGAGTCTCAGAGACAAAGAGAAGATCCTGAAAGCAGCTCGGGAGAAGAGATATGTAACCTACAATGGTAGAAACATTAGATTGGCAACAGACCTATCCACAGAGACCTGGCAGGCCAGAAAGGACTGGCAAGATATCTTCAGAGCACTAAACGAGAAAAATATGCAGCCAAGAATACTATATCCAGCTAGGCTATCATTGAAAATAGAAGGAGAGATAAAAAGCTTCCAGAACAAACAAAAACTAAAGGAATTTGCAAACACGAAACCAGCCCTCCAAGAAATATTGAGAGGGGTCCTCTA
Organism: Zalophus californianus; assembly: GCF_009762305.2. Lineage (NCBI taxonomy): Eukaryota > Metazoa > Chordata > Mammalia > Carnivora > Otariidae > Zalophus > Zalophus californianus. The sequence continues at coordinate 27,798,067 of NC_045608.1, read as the reverse complement.
AGCAAAGAAAGAACCTAAAAGCAGCAAAGAGCAGAAACGAACACAGACAACAGACAGTTAACAGTCACCTTACAGGTAATACAATGACACTAAATTCATACCTTTCAATAGTTACCCTGAATGTAAATGGGCTAAATGCCCCAATCAAAAGACACAGGCTATCAGATTGGATTAAAAAACAAGACCCATCCATATGCTGTCTGCAAGAGACTCATTTTAGACCCAAAGACACCCCCAGATTGAAAGTGAGGGGGTGGAAAACCATTTACCATGCTAATGGACACCAAAAGAAAGCTGGGGTGGCAATCCTTATATCAGACAAACTAGATTTTAAAACAAAGACTGTAATAAGAGATGAGGAAGGACACTATATCCTACTTAAAGGGTCTATCCAACAAGAAGATCTAACAATTGTAAATATCTATGCCCCGAACATGGGAGCAGCCAATTATATAAGGCAATTAATAACAAAAGCAAAGAAACACATTGACAACAATAGAATAATAGTGGGGGACTTTAACACCCCCCTGACTGAAATGGACAGATCATCTAAGCAAAAGATCAACAAGGAAATAAAGACTTTAAATGACACACTGGACCAAATGGACTTCACAGACATATTCAGAACATTCCATCCCAAAGCAAAGGAATACACATTCTTCTCTAGTGCCCATGGAACATTCTCCAGAATTGATCACATCCTAGGTCACAAATCAGGTCTCAATCGGTACCAAAAGATTGGGATCATTCCCTGCATATTTTCAGACCACAATGCTTTGAAACTAGAACTCAACCACAAGAGGAAAGTCGGAAAGAACTCAAATACATGGAGGCTAAAGAGCATCCTACTAAAGAATGAATGGGTCAACCAAGAAATCAAAGAAGAATTAAAAAAATTCCTGGAAACCAATGAAAATGAAAACACAACTGTTCAAAATCTTTGGGATACAGCAAAGGCAGTCCTGAGAGGAAAGTATATAGCAATACAAGCCTTTCTCAAGAAACAAGAGAGGTCTCAAATACACAACCTAACCCTACACCTAAAGGAGCTGGAGAAAGAACAGCAAATAAAACCTAAACCCAGCAGGAGAAGAGAAATCATAAAGATCAGAGCAGAAATCAATGAACTAGAAACCAAAAGAACAGTAGAACAGATCAACGAAACTAGGAGCTGGTTCTTTGAAAGAATTAACAAGATTGATAAACCCCTAGCCAGACTGATCAAAAAGAAAAGAGAAATGACCCAAATCAACAAAATCATGAATGAAAGAGGAGAGATCACAACCAACACCAAAGAAATACAAACAATTATAAGAACATATTATGAGCAACTCTATGCCAACAAATTAGATAACCTGGAAGAAATGGGTGCATTCCTAGAGACGTATCAACTACCAAAATTGAACCAGGAAGAAATAGAAAACCTGAACAGACCTATAACCACTAAGGAAATTGAAACAGTCATCAAAAATCTCCCAAGAAACAAAAGCCCAGGGCCAGATGGCTTCCCAGGGGAATTCTATCAGACATTTCAAGAAGAATTAATACCTATTCTCCTGAAACTGTTCCAAAAAATAGAAATGGAAGGGAAACTTCCAAACTCATTTTATGAGGCCAGCATTACCTTGATCCCAAAACCAAAGACCCCATCAAAAAAGAGAATTACAGACCAATATCCTTGATGAACATGGATGCAAAAATTCTCACCAAAATACTAGCCAATAGGATCCAACAGTACATTAAAAGGATTATTCACCAGGACCAAGTGGGATTTATTCCTGGGCTGCAAGGCTGGTTCAACATCCGCAAATCAATCAATGTGATACAATATATTAACAAAAGAAAGAGCAAGAATCATATGATCCTCTCAATAGATGCAGAAAAAGCATTTGACAAAGTACAACATCCTTTCTTGATCAAAACTCTTCAGAGTATAGGGATAGAGGGTACATACCTCAATATCATAAAAGCCATCTATGAAAAACCTACAGCGAATATCATTCTCAATGGGGAAAGGCTGAGAGCTTTTCCCCTAAGGTCAGGAACGCGGCAGGGATGTCCACTATCATCACTGCTATTCAACATAGTATTAGAAGTCCTAGCCACAGCAATCAGACAACAAAAAGAAATCAAAGGCATCCAAATCGGCAAAGATTAAGTCAAACTCTCACTCTTTGCAGATGATATGATACTGTATGTGGAAAACCCAAAAGACTCCACCCCAAAACTGCTAGAACTCATACAGGAATTCAGTAAAGTAGCAGGATATAAAATCAATGCACAGAAATCAGTGGCATTCCTATACACCAACAACAAGACAGAAGAGAGACAAATCAAGGAGTCGATCCCATTTACAATTGCACCCAAAACCATTAGATACCTAGGAATAAATCTAACCAAAGAGGCAAAGGATCTGTACTCAGAAAACTATAAAATACTCATGAAAGAAATCGAAGAAGACACAAAGAAATGGAAAAACGTTCCATGCTCATGGATTGGGAGAATCAACATTGTGAAGATGTCAATGCTACCTAGAGCAATCTACACATTCAATGCAATCCCCATCAAAATACCATCCACTTTTTTCAAAGAAATGGAACAAATAATCCTAAAATTTGTATGGAACCAGAAGAGACCCAGAATAGCCAGAGGAATACTGAAAAAGAAAAGCAAAGCTGGCGGCATCACAATTCCGGACTTCCAGCTCTATTACAAAGCTGTCATCATCAAGACAGTATGGTACTGGCACAAAAACAGACACATAGATCAATGGAACAGAATCGAGAGCCCAGAAATGGACCCTCAACTCTATGGTCAACTTATCTTTGACAAAGCAGGAAAGAATGTCCAATGGCAAAAAAACAGTCTCTTCAACAAATGGTGTTGGGAAAATTGGACAGCCACATGCAGAAGAATGAAACTGGACCATTTCCTTACACCACACACAAAAATAGACTCCAAATGGTTGAAAGACCTAAACGTGAGACAGGAGTCCATCAAAATCCTAAAAGAGAACACAGGTAGCAACCTTTTCGACCTTAGCCGCAGCAACTTCTTCCTAGAAACATCGCCAAAGGCACGGGAAGCCAGGCAAAAATGAACTATTGGGATTTCATCAAGATAAAAAGCTTTTGCACAGCAAAAGAAACAGTCCACAAAACCAAAAGACAACCAACAGAATGGGAGAAAATATTTGCAAATGACATATCAGATAAAGGGCTAGTATCCAAAATCTATAAAGAACTTATCAAACTCAACACCCAAAGAACAAATAATCCAATCAAGAAATGGGCAGAAGACATGAACAGACATTTCTCCAAAGAAGACATCCAAATGGCCAACAGGCACATGAAAAAGTGCTCAACATCGCTCGGCATCAGGGAAATCCAAATCAAAACCTCAATGAGATACCACCTCACACCCGTTAGAATGGCTAAAATTAACAAGTCAAGGAACGACAGATGTTGGCGGGGATGTGGAGAAAGGGGAACCCTCCTACACTGTTGGTGGGAATGCAAGCTGGTGCAACCCCTCTGGAAAACAGTATGGAGGTTCCTCAAACAGTTGAAATTAGAGCTACCGTTCGATCCAGCAATTGCACTACTGGGTATTTACCACAAAGACACAAATGTAGGGACCCGAAGGGGTACGTGTACCCCAATGTTTATAGCGGCAATGTCCACCATAGCCAAACTGTGGAAAGAGCCAAGATGCCCATCGACAGATGAATGGATAAAGAAGATGTGGTATATATACACACTGGAATATTATGCAGCCATCAAAAGGAATGAGATCTTGCCATTTGCAACGACATGGATGGAACTGGAGGGTGTTATGCTGAGTGAAATAAGTCAATCAGAGAAAGACATGTATCACATGACCTCACTGATATGAGGAATTCTTAATCTCAGGAAAGAAACTGAGTGTTACTGGAGTGGTGGGGGGTGGGAGGGATGGGGTGGCTGGGTGATAGATATTGGGGAGGGTATGTGCTACGGTGAGCGCTGTGAATTGTGCAAGACTGTTGAATCACAGTTCTGTACTTCTGAAACAAATAACGCAACATATTTTAAGAAAAAAGAAAAAGAAGAAGATAACAGGAGAGGAAGAAAAGGGGAGTATGTCAGAGGGGGAGACGAACCATGAGAGATGATGGACTCTGAAAAACAAACTGAGCGTTCTAGAGGGGAGGGGGGTAGGGGGATGGGTTAGCCTGGTGATGGGTATTGAGGAGGGCACGTTCTGCATGGAGCACTGGGTGTTATGAACAAACAATGAATCATGGAACACTGCACCAAAAACTAATGATGTAATATATGGTGATTAACATAACAATAAAAAAATTAAAAAAAAAAAAAAGAAATCAATGACATAAAAACCAAAAGAACAGTAGAACAGATCAACGAAACTAGGAGCTGGTTCTTTGAAAGAATTCACAAGATGGATAAACCTCTGGCCAGACTGATCAAAAAGAAAAGAGAAATGACCCAAATCAACAAAATCATGAATGAAAGAGGAGAGATCACAACCAACACCAAAGAAATACAAACAATTATAAGAACATATTATGAGCAACTCTATGTCAGCAAATTAGATAACCTGGAAGAAATGGGTGCATTCCTAGAGATGTATCAACTACCAAAATTGAACCAGGAAGAAATAGAAAACCTGAACAGACCTATAGCCACTAAGGAAATTGAAGCAGTCATCAAAAATCTCCCAAGAAACAAAAGCCCAGGGCCAGATGGCTTCCCAGGGGAATTCTATCAGACATTTAAAGAAGAATTAATACCTATTCTCCTGAAACTGTTCCAAAAAATAGAAATGGAAGGAAAACTTCCAAACTCATTTTATGAGGCCAGCATTACCTTGATCCCAAAACCAGACAAAGACCCCATCAAAAAGGAGAATTACAGACCAATATCCTTGATGAACATGGATGCAAAAATTCTCACCAAAATACTAGCCAATAGGATCCAACAGTACATTAAATGATTATTCACCACGACTAAGTGGGATTTATCCCTGGGCTGCAAGGATGGTTCAACATCCGCAAATCAATCAACGTGATACAATACATTAACAAAAGAAAGAACAAGAATCAAATGATCCTCTCAATAGATGCAGAAAAAGCATTTGACAAAGTACAGCATCCTTTCTTGATCAAAACTCTTCAGAGTATAGGGATAGAGGGTACCTACCTCAATATCATAAAAGCCATCTATGAAAAACCTACAGCGAATATCATTCTCAATGGGGAAAAGCTGAGAGCCTTTCCCCTAAGGTCAGGAACGTGGCAGGGATGTCCACTCTCACCACTGCTATTCAACATAGTATTAGAAGTCCTAGCCACAGCAATCAGACAACAAAAAGAAATCAAAGGCATCCAAAACAGCAAAGAGGAATTCAAACTCTCACTCTTTGCAGATGATATGATACTGTATGTGGAAAACCCAAAAGACTCCACCCCAAAACTGCTAGAACTCATACAGGAATTCAGTCAAGTAGCAGGATATAAAATCAATGCACAGAAATCAGGGGCATTCCTATACACCAACAACAAGACAGAAGAGAGACAAATCAAGGAGTCGATCCCATTTACAATGGAACCCAAAACCATAAGATACCTAGGAATAAATTTAACCAAAGAGGCAAAGGATCTGTACTCAGAAAACAATAAAATACTCATGAAAGAAATTGAGGAAGACACAAAGAAATGGAAAAACGTTCCATGCTCATGATTGGGAGAACAAACACTGTGAAGATGTCAGTACTACCTAGAGCAATCTACACATTCAATGCAATCCCCATCAAAATACCATCCACTTTTTTCAAAGACATGGAACAAATAATCCTAAAATTTGTATGGGACCAGAAGAGACCCCGAATAGCCAGAGGAATCTTGAAAAAGAAAAGCAAAGCTGGCGGCATCACAATTCCAGACTTCCAGCTCTATTACAAAGCCGTCATCATCAAGACAGTATGATACTGGCACAAAAACAGACACATAGATCAATGGAACAGAATCGAGAGCCCAGAAATGGACCCTTAACTCTATGGTCAACTTATCTTTGACAAAGCAGGAAAGAATGTCCAATGGCAAAAAGACAGTCTCTTCAACAAATGGTGTTGGGAAAATTGGACAGCCACATGCAGAAGAATGAAACTGGACCATTTCCTTACACCACACACAAAAATAGATTCCAAATGGTTGAAAGACCTAAACGTGAGACAGGAGTCCATCAAAATCCTAAAGGAGAACACAGGCAGCAACCTCTTCGACCTCAGCCGCAGCAACTTCTTCCTAGAAACATCGCCAAAGGCAAGGGAAGCCAGGCAAAAATGAACTATTGGGATTTCATCAAGATAAAAAGCTTTTGCACAGCAAAAGAAACAGTCCACAAAACCAAAAGACAACCGACAGAATGGGAGAAAATATTTGCAAATGACATATCAGATAAAGGGCTAGTATCCAAAATCTATAAAGAACGTATCAAACTCAACATCCAAAGAACAAATAATCCAATCAAGAAATGGGCAGAAGACATGAACAGACATTTTTCCAAAGAAGACATCCAGATGGCCAACAGACACATGAAAAAGTGCTCAACATTGCTCGGCATCAGGGAAATCCAAATCAAAACCTCCATGAGATAGCACCTCACACCAGTCAGAATGGCTAAAATTAACAAGTCAGGAAACGACAGATGTTGGCGGGGATGCGGAGAAAGGGGAACCCTCCTACACTGTTGGTGGGAATGCAAGCTGGTGCAACCATTCTGGAAAACAGTATGGAGGTTCCTCAAACAGTTGAAATTAGAGCTACCATACAATCCAGCAATTGCACCACTGGGTATTTACCCCAAAGATACAAATGTAGGGACCCGAAGGGGTATGTGCACCCCAATGTTTATAGCAGCAATGTCCACAATAGCCAAACTGTGGAAAGAGCCAAGATGTCCATCGACAGATGAATGGATAAAGAAGAAGTGGTATATATACACAATGGAATATTATGCAGCCATCAAAAGGAATGAGATCTTGCCATTTGCAACGACGTGGATGGAACTGGAGGGTGTTATGCTGAGTGAAATAAGTCAATCAGAGAAAGACGTGTATCATATGACCTCACTGATATGAGGAATTCTTAATCTCAGGAAACAAACTGAGTGTTACTGGAGTGGTTGGGGGTGGGAGGGATGGGGTGGCTGGGTGATAGACATTGGGTAGGGTATGTGCTATGGTGAGCGCTGTGAATTGTGCAAGACTGTTGAATCACAGATCTGTACTTCTGAAACAAATAATGCAACATATGTTAAGAAAAAAAAAAAGAAGAAGATAGCAGGAGGGGAAGAATGAAGGGGAGTAAGTCAGAGGGGGAGATGAACCATGAGAGACAATGGACTCTGAAAAACAAACTGAGGGTTCTAGAGGGGACGGGGGTAGGGGGATGGGTTAGCCTGGTGATGGGTATTAAAGAGGGCACATTCTGCATGGAGCACTGGGTGTTATGCACAAACAATGAATCATGGAACACTACATAAAAAACTAATGGTGTAATATATGATGATTAACAGAACAATAAAAAATTTAAAAAAACACCATCTAGAGAGTCAATGCAATTCTCATCAAAATTCCAAACAATTTTTCACAGACATAAGGCAAAGAATCTTTAAAATTTGTATGGAACCACAAAAGACTCTGAATAGCAATCTTTTTTTTTTGTTATGTTACGTTATGTTAGTCACCAAACAATACATCATCTGTTTTTGATGTGGTGATCCACAGTCTATTGTTTTCGTATAACACCCAGTGCTCCATGCAGTACGTGCCATTCTTAATATCCATCACCGGGCTAACCAATTCCCTCTCCCCCCACCCCTCTAAAACCCTGTTTGTTACTCAGAGTCCATAGTCTCTCATGGTTCATCTCTCCCTCCGATTTCCCCCCCACTTCATTTTTCCCTTCCTTCTCCTAATGTCCTCCATGCTATTCCTTATCTACTACAAACAAGTGAAACCATATGATAATTGACTTTCTCTGCTTGACTTATTTCACTTAGCATAATCTCCTCTAGTCCCATCCATGTTGATGTAAAAGTTGGGTATTCATCCTTTCTGATGGCTGAGTAATATTCCATTGTACATATGGACCACAACTTCTTTATCCATCTGTTGAAGGGCATCTCGGCTCTTTCCACAGTTTTAGCCAAAGCAATTTTAAAAACAAAGCTGGAGCCATTAGGCTCCCCGGTCTCAAACTCTATTACAAAGCTATAGTGATTGCTGGCATACTGGCTTAAACACAGACACACAAATCACCAGAACGAAGAGAGAGCCCAGAAGGAAACCCACACATCTATGGTCCAGTACCTTATGATCAAGGAGCCAAGAATATACAAGGAGGAAAAAACAGTCTCTTTAATCAATAGTCCTGGGAAAACTGGACAGCCCCATGCAAAAGAATGAAACTGCACCACTATCTTACATTATACACAAAAATTAACTCCAAATGCATTCAAGACTTGAATATAGGATGTGAAACCCTAAAACTCTTAGTGGAAAACATATGGGAAAAGCTGCTCGACATAGGTCCTGGTAGTGATTTCTTATTTTTTTTTAAAAGATTTTATTTATTTGTGAGAGAGAGAGAATGAGAGAGAGAAAGCACATGAGAGGGAAGAGGGTCAGAGGGAGAAGCAGACTCCCCGCTGAGCAGGGAGCCCGATGTGGGACTCGATCCCGGGACCCCAGGATCATGACCTGAGCCAAATGCAGTCGCTTAACCAACTAAGGCACCCAGGTGCCCCGGTCCTGGTAGTGATTTCTGTGGCTCATACTCTAAAAGCAAAGGCAACAAAAGCAAAAATAAGTAAACACATCTACATCAAACTCAAAAGCTCCTGCCCAGCAAAGAAAATCACCAACAAAATAAACAGGCAACCTACCACCTGGGAGAAAAGATTTGCAGATCAAAAGATCTGATAAAAGGTTAATATCCAGTATATAAAAAGAACTCCTAAAACTCAATAACAACAAGAAAAAACAAACTGTGGTTAAAAAGTGGAAGGAATGTCCAAATGGACATTATCCAGAGAGCCAACAGGTACATGAAAAGATGCTCAACATCATTAATCATCAGGGAAATGCAAATATAAACAACAATGGGATACCACCTCACACTGGTTAGAAGGGTTAGTATCAAAAAGACAAGAAATAACAAATGTTAGGGGCGCCTGAGTGGCTCAGTTGGTTAAGCAACTGCCTTCGGCTCAGGTCATGATCCTGGAGTCCTGGGATCGAGTCCCACGTCGGGCTCCCTGCTCAGCAGGGAGTCTGCTTCTCCCTCTGACCCTCTTCCCTCTCGTGCTCTCTATCTCTCATTCTCTCTCTCTCTCAAATAAATAAATAAAATCTTTAAAAAAAAAAAAAGAAATAACAAATGTTAGTAAGGATGTGGGGGAACGGAAACCCCAGTACACCGTTCGTGGGAATGTAAGTAGGTGCATCCACTGTGGAAAACAGTATGCAGCCTCCTCAAAACATTAAAGCTAGAACAACCCTACAATCCAGCAATTTCACATCTGGCCATTTATCCAAAGAAAACAAAAACACCTATTTGAAAAGACATATGAACCCCCATATTCCCTGCAGCATTATTTATAACAGCTAAGATAGGAAGACAACCTACGTGTCCGTGGAGGGATGAACTGATAAAGAAGATGTGGTGTATGTAGACACTGCAATACTCTTCAGCCATAACAAAAAAATGAAATCTTTCTTTTTTGCAACAACATGGATGGACCCTGAGGGCACAAGGCTAAGTGAAAGAAGTCAAAGACAAATACTGTATGACATCACTTTTATATGGAATCTAAGAAACAAAAAAAACTAAGCTTAAAGATAGAGCGATCAGATTGGTGGTTGATGGGCAAGGGGATGAGTGTGAAATGGGTGTCAGGAGTCAAAAGGTTCAAACTAACAGCTATAAAATAAGTAAGTCACAGGATGTAACGTACAACACGGTGACTATAGTTAATAACACTGCATTGCAAGCTTGGCAGTTGCTAAGAGAGTAATCTTACAAGTTATCCTAAGGAAAAGGTCTTGTAAAACAAACCAAGACAAAACTGGATTTAAATACATAAGCCACACACCATTGTTCAGGGGACAGAAAGTGCACAGACCTGCCAAAATCTGTGTGGAAAACTGCCCTCCTGTTCCTCACAGAGGCTAAAGGAGAGCTTTGTACACTGGTGAGTGCGTGCACAGAACAGCATGTGAAGTGTTGGGCTCCCCTCCACCCGGAGCAGTGGGCACTGCATCCCGCTTAGGGGTACAGGAAGAAGCAGGGAGTTCCTGAGGATACTGAAGAAGTGGAGGAAGAAGAACAAGGCAGGGTGTATGGAAAGTGCCTTACCGGTTTTCCAAATCCCTGGGCATGTTCCTTCGCGTAGGTGTCTTTTGAGACCCTACAAAAGGCCGCTGCTGCTGTCTACTCAGGCTCTTTTGGCTGGGCAGTAACTTCTTTAATTCACTGGCAACCTCTGAGTCATCACTGTCTCTTGACCATCATTCTAGGGGGAGAGGAGCACATAAAATTGGTCTCATTTCTGTCAGCTGGAATGGTCCTTCAGCTGTTGATCTGAATCACTAACCACTGCTGTTACTTCTGTGCATGTAGAGCACTGCAAATGAATAAAGACAATGATGGTAACAGAAATAGGGAACACTTATTCCTCTGTGTTAGGCCCTGTTGTGAGCTGTAAGGTGCAGAGCTAAGCATGGAGGCATGACGGTTTCGGATACGCCCCAATCATGGAGAGCTTGGCAGCACCGGTTTTGGAGCCGCAAAGACAAGGGTTTGAAATCTGGTTCCAAACATTATCTGTGTCTCCAAGCCTCGGAGCCCTATCAGGATCCTAGCCCACTGAGATGTTCAAACTGATAAAGGATGTAGAATGCTAGAATGCTTATGCCAGTGGCAGGCACAGAGCAGCTCCTCAATCAACTCATGATGATAATCATGAGAATGACAATCACGTTGGTGTTCCTTCCCCAGCACTAGCGATAACAATAACCAATACTTGTATAATACTAATCGCAAACGCTGGTACTGCACTTATCCCATGCCAGGAACCGGGGTTTACATTGACACTGGAAATGGGTTCCATTTACGAATTCACTAAATCCTCAAAACAAGCCTATATAGGGACTATCTCCAGGTCCATCTCTCAGATGAGAATTCTGAGGCACGGCGATGACCTCTCTTGCTCAAGGTCACGCAGCTGGAAGTGGAATAAGAGGAATGACAACCTGTACTCTGAACCAGTCTAGACGAAGCCCGTTATCTACGTTAAATCTGCACCATAACCCTAAGGTTTTGCTGTTCTCCCCAGTTTACAGATGGAGAAACTGAGGCTCAGGCCCAGGGCCGAGGCGGAACTCACCTGGCCTCCCCAATGGGAGGAAGCACAACTTGGCAGTCCGCCTCAGGCTCAGCCTCAGGGTCCTGTGCTGCCCCCTTCCTCCCCCGCGGACGCCGCATTGCAGAGCACCTTCTCCTCGGAGCCACAGCTTGCCAGGGTTCCAAGGACGCTGCTGCCGCTGGCTGCCGCCGCTGCCGCCCACTGCCGCGACTACCGCCTCCCATCGCTGCCCGCAGCCTCGGCCTCCGCCGCCGCCACCCGCTACTGCCGCTGCGGAACGCTGACGGCGGCCCTTCCGTCAGGGGTGCTGCCTCCGCTGAGGTCGCCCCTACAGCCTCTCCCACCGCAGCAGCTGACTCTGCGGCCGCCGGCTGGAGCCGCTGCTGCACACTGACGCCCCCTAACGCCGCACCTACCACCACTGCCTCCTGCTGACGGCCCCGGACGGCGCTGCCTCCGCCGCCGCCGCTTCCTGCCGCCCCTGCTCGCCCCGTCCGCCTGTCGGCCGCCTGCCACCGCCCAAGGCAGACGCTCGACCTACTGAGCCACCCAAGCTCCCCTCTGGCTTTTAGACAGTGTGGTTAGTCCACTGACTTTAATTATTGGAATGGTTTGCTTCATGTCTCCTTTCTATTTGTTATGTCTTTGTCCCTTGTTCCTTTTGCTTCACCTTTTATACCTTCTTTTGGATTAATCAAGTAATTTTTAGGACTCAATTTTATCTCATTTGTTGGTTTTTTAAGTACACCTCTTGTGTATTTTTTTAGCAACTGTATTATAATATGCATTTTTAGTTTATCACACCTTAAATTAATATTATACTACTTTACAGAAAACAAACATATTACAGTGTAATTCCATTTACTCCCCTTTGTGCTATTATTGCCATTTATTTTATTTCTTCATATGTTATAAGCCCTATAATACTTTATTATGTTTTTGCCTTAAACAACTTATAGATTTTTTTTAAAGATTTTATTTATTCATTTGACAGACAGTGAAAGCAAGAAAGATCACAAAAGGAGAGGAAGAAGCAGACTCGCCTCCGAGCGGAGAGCCGATGCGGGACTCGAACCCAGGACCCTGGGATCAGGACCTGAGCTGAAAGCAGGCCCTTAACCAACTGAGCCACCCAGGCACCCCCTAGATCTTTTAAAAAACTTAAAAAATATAGTATTTGGCATGTACTCACAAGTTTACCCTTTAGTAATCTCCATTCCTTCCTGAAGACCTGGATTTTTATCTGAGATAATTTTCCTTCAGCCAAAGAAATTCATTGGCATCTGAATATTGCTTTTAATGAATTCTCTCAGGTTTTGATTTTCTGAAATATCTCAATATATATTGCTTTTCACTTTTAAATATGTTTTGGTGCACACAGGATTCTTGGTTGTCAAATTGAGGGGTTTATTTTTATAGCACTGAAGATTGAATTGTCTTCCTGGCTGCCATTGTTTCTGATGAGAAGTCATCTGTAATTCTTTTTACTATTTCCCTAATGGACTGTCTTGTTATTTTTGCTTTCCATCCTTTGTTTTCAGTAGTTTGACTAGGTGTGATCTCCTCTGTGTTTACCTTCTCTGGAGTTCACTAAGTTTTTTGGATTTCAGGGTTGATGTCTTTCCTCAATTTGGAAAAATATGGCTGCTATCTCTTCAGATAATTCTTCTGCTCCATTCTTTCCTCTCCTTCTAAGACTCCAATTACGTATGCATCAGATCAGTGATTCTCAAAGTGAAATGTGGTATAGGGATTCTGGAATTCTAAAGACCCTTTTAGGAGATCCACAGGATAATTTTTTTTTTTTTTAAGAATACTCTCATAGGTCTCCAATGTAGTTTTCTAGAATCTATATGATGTGTGATATCACAAAAGATTGAATGCTGAAGCAGGTAAGAGGATCTAGCTGTCTTCTATTACATTAAAGAGATTTGAAAAAAAAGAATGTCAGTGCTACTCTTCTCACTACTTTTGTTTTGGAAAATACAGGATTCTTATTCCATTTTTAAAATGTCATTTATACATTTACATAAAATGTGGTATGGGTTGTGTGCTCCCCAAAATTCATACATTGAGGCTTTAATGCCTGGTATGTGAGAATGTGACCTTACTTAGAGATAAGGTCTTCACAGAGGCATTCAAATTAAAATGAAGCCAGTTAAGCATCCCACTTTTGATTTCAGTTCAGTCATGATCTCGGGGTCATGGGATCAAGCCCCATGCTGGGCTCCTCGTTTGGTGGGGAGTCTGCTGAAGATTCTCTGTCTCCCTCGCCCTCTCTCAAATAAATAAATCTTTTTAAAAAATAAAATATAATGAATGAGGTTTTTAGGGTGGGCCCAATCCAATATTACTAGTGTCCTTATAGGAAAGGGGAAGTTTGAAGACACACACACACAGAGAAAGCATGCCATGTGAAGATGAAGGCAGGGACTGGAGTGATGCTTCTATAAGCCAAGAAATGAGAAAGATTGAAGCAAACCACCAGAAGCTATGGGAGAGTCATTGAACAGATTCTTCCTTCTAATCCTCAGAAGGAACAAGCCCTGCTGACACCTTGATCTCAAATTTCTAGCCTCCAGAACAATGAGGAAATATATTTCTGTTGTTTAAGCCACTTAGTTTATGGTATTTTGCTACAGCAGTGCTGGTAAACTAATGCAAGATGTATTTGGCTTACTGTTATTTTATTAATAAATGTTTCTAAAATTCCTCAGTTTTAATTTAAACACAGTGAATATAGATAGATATGACTCACATAAGCAAAAACGCTTTAGGGTTCTCAGTAATTTTAAGAGCATAAAGGGCTCCTAAGACCAAAAAGTTGAAGAGCTATTGTGTTGGACCATGATCACACTGTCCCACAAATCTCAGATGATTTGTTCTTCTTTCTTTCTTTTTTATTCCCACTTGAGTTTTTCTCTGTATTTTAGTTAGGATAATTTCTACTGACCCATTTTCATCAATGAATTTTTCAATTTGGTTCTTTTTAAAAATCTGTTCCTCTGCTGAGGTTCTTCATCCACTTATTTGACCTATATTTTCTTGTAAATTCTTTCACATAATTATAATAGTTTTGTTAAACACTTAGTTAATTCCTTCATCTGAGTCCCCTGTGGGTTTCTTTACATAGACATTTTTTTCTTGACTATGGGTCACACTTTCCCGCTTTTTTGTATGTCTAGTAATTTTTTATTTATTTTATATTGGCCACTGGATGATGGTGTGAAAGGATTCTGGATTCTGTTATCTTCCTTTAAAGAGTGTTGAGTTTCATTCAGGCAGGCAGTTAAGTTGTTCACAATAATCCTGTGAGATCTTGGTTTTAGGCTGTCTTAAGGTAGGTCTATTTTAGTTTTGCCCTTA